>NW_028160999.1:0-5000 GCF_964263955.1 Coregonus lavaretus | reverse complement strand
TATAGTGATATTATATTATACTATAGTGATATTATACTATAGTGATATTATATTATACTATAGTGATATTATACTATAGTGATATTATATTATACTATAGTGATATTATATTATACTATTGTGATATTATATTATACTATAGTGATATTATATTATACTATAGTGATATTATATTATACTATAGTGATATTATATTATACTATAGTGATTTTATATTATACTATAGTGATATTATATTATACTATAGTGATATTATACTATAGTGATATTATATTATACTATAGTGATATTATCAAGGCTGGTCAGGAGTGAGTAGGTTCATGTATATAACATTGCCAGTGAGTAATATGTGTGTAGTAACTAATGACAATGCTTTGTGGGTGTTGAGAGAATCCCATAGACTGCATCTGTATAGGCATCATGTTCTGATTGTTATGGGTTAGTACTAGTGTTTCCTGTGTGTGATATGGGGATTTCTACTGAGAATACCATTGACTCTTGCTAAAGGCATGATATGATTTGCATACGAACTCCACTCAAGTCTCGACATGATCTTAAATATGCCCTTTCGTACCCTCAGACAGTGTGTGTGTGTCCCAGTGCCCTAATGCAGGGTTCCCCAAACTCGGTCCTGGCCCCAACTCTCACCTTGGTGCACGTTTAGGTTTTTACCCTAGCACTACTCAGCTGATTCAAATAACCAACTCAATCATCAAGGTTTGATTATTTGAATCAGCTGTGTAGTGCTGGGGGCAAGACGGAGTTTGGGAAACCCTGCCCTAATGGTAGTTGACAGGCAGAGAGTGGGGCTGAGTGAGGTGGCTGGCTGGCTGGCAGGGGGGCTTGAACTAGGTCAGGACACACACATACATACACACACACACACACACACAGAAGAGCCCAGGGGCACATAGACTAATACACACATGCTCACACACAAGCACAAGTATTGTGTGTGATATACTGCATTTTGACAGTGCTTCTTATAGTAAAATATCAACATATGTATACAAGCAGTGGTAACTACAAGCCTGTGTTTTTTGTCTGTTTGGGTATGGAAGCCCATGTGTGTTTTATGCACCTGCGTACTGGATGTGTGTGTGTGTGTGTGTGTGTGTGACTGTGTGTGTGTGTGTGTGTGTGTGTGTGTGTGTGTGTGTGTGTGTGTGTGTGTGTGTGTGTGTGTGTGTGTGTGACTGTGTGTGTGTGTGTGACTGTGTGTGTGTGTGTGTGACTGTGTGTGTGTGTGTGTGTGTGTGTGTGTGTGTGTGTGTGTGTGTGTGTGTGTGTGTGTGTGTGTGTGTGTGTGTGTGACTGTGTGTGTGTGTGTGACTGTGTGTGTGTGTGTGTGTGTGTGTGACTGTGTGTGTCTATGTGTGTGACTGTGTGTGTGTGTGTGTGTGTGTGTGTGTGTGTGTGTGTGTGACTGTGTGTGTGTGTGTCTATGTGTGTGACTGTGTGTGTGTGACTGTGTGTGTGTGTGTGACTGTGTGCACTGGGGTGGAAGGAAGGCAGAGGTAGGACAAAGGACAAAGAACATGCCAGACATTGAGAACACATGATACACACATTCTCACACACACATACACACACTCACACATTCTCATACACACACTTACATATGCTCACACATGCCTACACACACACTTACACACACTCACACACACTCACACACACTCACACACACACACACTTACACACACTCACACACACTCACACACTCACACACACTTACACACACACACTAACACTCACACACACACTCACACAATATGTTACACACACCGCCTCACACACTTTCTACACATCGTAGCTATCACACACAGCTATTCATCTACACACGCGATTCCATCAGTAACTCCTCACCCACCACACACACCACCCCACACACCACCTCACACCACCTCACACACACACCACACACACACACACTCACACACTCACACCACACACACCACCTCACACCACACACACACACACACACACACACACCTCACACCACACAACATCTTAGAATTAACCCCCCCCCCCTTCCATTTACACCACACACATTACCTCACAGCACCTCACATCAAACACACCACCTCACACCACCTCACACCACACACACCACCTCACACCACACACACCACCACACACCACCACACACCACCTCACATCACACACACCACCACACACCACACACACCACCTCACACCACACACACCACCACACACCACCACACACCACCACACACTACCTCACACAACACATGCTACCTCACACCACACCTCACACCACCTCACACCACACCTCACACCACCTCACACCACACACACCACCTCACACTACACACCACCTCACACCACACACATTACCTCACAGCACCTCACATCACAAACACCACCTCACACCAGACACACCACCTCACACCACACACACCACCTCACACCAGACACACAACCTCACACCACCTCACACCTCACACCACACACACCACCTCACACTACCTCATACCACACACACCACCTCACACCTCACACCACCTCACATCATACACATCACCTCACACCACCTCACACCACACACACCACCTCACACACCTCACACCACACACACCACCTCACACCACCACACACACCACCTCACACCACCTCACACCCTCTGATCCACAGCTAAATCAGTCCAGGCCAAACAGGAGTGTGTGTAACAGAAGTGTGTGTGTGTGTGTGTGTATGTGTGTGTGTGTGTGTGTGTGTGCGTGTGTATCCATTAATGTTATCTGCCCTGGCATCTCTAGGTTCCAGACTAGAAAACATCAGACAGATAGAAAAGAGATGGAGGAGGGGAGGGAGGATGGGTTGTCTGGGATATTTGGGGTTAAGTCAAGGGGAAACTGGGGTTGTGAGAGGAGAGGAGAGGAGAGGAGAGGAGAGGAGAGGAGAGGAGAGGAGAGGAGAGGAGAGGAGAGGAGAGGAGAGGAGAGGAGAGGAGAGGAGAGGAGAGGAGAGGAGAGGAGAGGAGAGGAGAGGAGAGAGAGGAGAGGAGGTGGAGGTGGAGGAGAAGAGAGGGAGAGAGGTGGAGGAGAGGAGAGGGAGAGAGATGGAGGAGAGGATGTGTTCTGTCCGTCACATCCCTCTCTGATGACATCATAGATCGGGGACGGGTGTCAGTGACCCTGAGTGCTGTGACCGAGTCATGAGTAGAGGGGGTTAAAGGTCACAGTAGTGTTAATCGCCGTTACAGCAAAGACATCTGTGATGTCACTGATGACGCCAGCTTAAGTCAGACCCCTGTCGTCCCACAGTATAGTACTGTTCTCGATGTGTGTGTTAGTTTTACCGCTAACCCCCTAGGCAGACCTCAAAGGTAATTAGAGACATATGATTGGTCAGTCTCCTTGGAGTCCTGGTCCTGTGACGCACTAGCAGGTCAGTGCGCGTCACCTCCGCCCATCTAGAGGGGATTGGTTGTTGTCCACCTAACTACACCTCATCGTCATGGAGACCACTCAGGGGGTTAAGGTCCGAGTCACTCAGGCCTGGGTTACTTAGGTTACTGTCACCGCGACTACCGTCACCAAATCATGCTGTACCAAATCATGCCGTGTCAGCTTGGTAGTGAACTCAAGGAGCTTTTGATTAACTCAGAGGTGTTGTGTGTGTGTGTGTGTGTCTGGGAAAATGAGATAGAAGAAGTGAGAGACTTGAAAAGAAAAGAGATAGAGGTTAACCTAGAATGGGAAGAGGAGAGGAGAGTAGAGAGGTGGAGGGAGAGGGAGAGGAGAGGAGAGAGACATACACACGGAGCCGAGAGCGGCAAACAGACTGAGACGTTACAACTCCACAACCACGTCTTCGCCGAGACCACAGGAACAGGAAACGAGAAGCGGGATGACAGGTAGGTTTGGGTGTGGGGCTGTTCTTACTGCCCCTCTGGTTGGCCATAATAGGGAGAGAGAGAGAGAGAGAGAGAGAGAGAGAGAGAGAGAGAGAGAGAGAGAGAGGAGAGAGAGAGAGAGAGAGAGAGAGAGAGAGAGAGAGAGAGAGAGAGCAGAATTAGGCCGATACCCGCTAATGATCAAAATCCAGAAAAGAGTCGTTAAATTCTACAACCACCTAAAAGGAAGTGATTCCCAAACCTTCCATAACAAAGCCATCACCTACAGAGAGATGAACCTGGAGAATAGTCCCCTAAGTAAGCTTGTCCTGGGGCTCTGTTCACAAACACAAACAGACCCCACAGAGCCCCAGGATGGCAACACAATTAGACCCAACTAAATCATGAGAAAAACAAAAAAGATAATTACTTGACACATTGGAAAGAATTAACAAAAGAACAGAGCAAACTAGAATGCTATTTGGTTCTAAACAGAGAGTACACAGTGGCAGAATACCTGACCACTGTGACTGACCCAAACTTAAGGAAAGCTTTGACTATGTACAGACTCAGTGAGCATAGCCTTGCTATTGAGAAAGACCGCTGTAGGCAGACCAGGCTCTCAACAGAGAGGGAAGAAGGCTATGTGCACACTGCCCACAAAAATAAGGTGGAAACTGAGCTGCACTTCCTAACCTCCTGCCAAATGTATGACCATATTAGTGAGACATACTTCCCTCAGATTACACAGACCCACAAAGAATTAGAAAACATATCCAATTTTGATAAACTCCCATATATATTGGGTGAAATACCACAGTGTGCAATAACAGCAGCAAGATTTGTGACCTGTTGCCACAAGAAAAGGAGAGAACGAAAGAGAGATATGGAGAGGTTGGGGAGAATGAGAGAGAGATATGGAGAGGTTGAGGAGAGAGAGAATGAGAGAGAGATATGGAGAGGTGGGAGAGAGAGAGAATGAGAGAGATATGGAGAGGTTGGGGAGAATGAGAGAGAGATATGGAGAGGTTGGTATGGAGAGGTTGGGGAGAAGGAGAGAGAGATATGGAGAGGTTGGGGAGAAGGAGAGAGAGATATGGAGAGGTTAGGGAGAATGAGAGAGAGATATGAAGAGGTGGGGC
>NW_028161000.1:60000-65469 GCF_964263955.1 Coregonus lavaretus | reverse complement strand
GAGAGAGTGAGGAGAGGGGAGGGGAGAGAGAGAGAGAGAGTGAGTGAGGAGAGGGGAGATAGAGAGTGAGGAGAGGGGAGAGGAGGGGAGGGGAGAGAGAGAGTGAGGATAGGGGAGGGGAGAGGGAGAGTGAGGAGAGGGGAGGGGAGAGAGAGAGAGAGAGTGAGGATAGGGGAGGGGAGAGGGAGAGTGAGGAGAGGGGAGGGGAGAGAGAGAGTCAGGAGAGGGGGGAGAGGTCGACTTTGGAGTCCCTTATGTCATAAAGAGAACCTTCTGCCCTGCCACTCGGCCTGCCTCTGTGACCCGAACTCTCTGACACAGGTCACTTTATATAATCCTCCTCCTCTCCTGTCCTCTCCTCTCCTCTCCTCCCCTCTCCTCTCCTCTCCTCTCCTCTCCTCTCCTCTCCTCTCCTCTCCTCTCCTCTCCTCTCCTCTCCTCTCCTCTCCTCTCCTTCCGCACTAGTAATCCACTGCTGCAGCTCTTTAAGCGTATGGAATGTGAGGCAGTTACATAAAATAATCAAACTAACTGGTAAATTCTAGTTTCTCTCACACAAAAAAATAAAAGAAGGGGGAAAAAAGAAGCATGGGGTGAAAATAAACAAAAAAACATCAAAGTCTAAATGTGCCAAACACCTCCGTCTTAGAACTGACAGACAGACAGACAGACAGACAGACAGACAGACAGACAGACAGACAGACAGACAGACAGACAGACAGACAGACAGACAGACAGACAGACAGACAGACAGACAGACAGACAGACAGACAGACAGGCAGGCAGGCAGACAGACAGACAGACAGACAGACAGACAGACAGACAGACAGGAAGGCTGGGTAACAGACTGGGAAGGAGGTGGTTGGACCACTCCAGGAGAGGAGACAGGGAAAGAGAGGAATGTGACTTACCAGATTCTTCAACGCACACTGAGAGAGAGGAGAGATGCCAGGAAGTCACAGTCCCAACAGGATCACAGAGGGATCAGCCACAGGGACAGACACCTGGGGAACACAGAGACACACAAGTCATTAAGACATATAGGGACGATACAGAAGGCTTTCATACCTTACATAGGGAACAATTAAATGTTTAAAAAAATAAAAAATAAAAACATAAAATGATATATACATTTTACCATAAGATTGTCATCGAATCAGTTCTTTCTTGAAATGTTCACAGAAGAATACATTACATTTGACTACAGAACCTACAGTACAATTCCCTACTAACAATTGCCTATATTTGAGAACGTTTTTTTTGTTTTTTTCTTCAGACTTTCTGATATTGATAAACATGCTAATTGTGTTTTAGTCTATTTCTGGTGCTGTGTCTATGTGTGTCCTATTTCCTATGTAGATACTAACTTAATAAATAAACATGATATTAGAATATAATCCAGGTATGGAGATAGGGTAGTGGAGGACTAGCTTAGTGTCTCCAGGGCCCTGGGATATTCCCTCCCTGTTCAGGGCCCTTTTGTTCTGTGATAAACATGGAGGTAGTCAGTTCCCCACGTTGCCGTGGTGTCGTGTTGTGGGGAACACTACAGGGAGCAGGAGTGGCAGTCATACTGCTACAGAGACGTCACTCAACAACAACACCACTGCGTTTGTGGTTGTTTTCTTTCTGTGTCTGCTTTTTGGTTTTGTGCACGTGCACACACACACACACACACACACACACACAGATGCACGCACGCACAAACACACACATTACAGTAACTCTGAACTTCATATTCAAGCATTCTTCTAATTATGTTGGTAACCAGTTTATAATAGCAATAAGGCACCCCGGGGGTTTGTGGTATATGGCCAATATACCACGGCTAAGGGCTGTATCCAGGCACTCCACGTTGTGTCGTGCATAACAACAGCCCTTAGCCGTGGTATATTGGCCATAACCCACACCTCCTCGGGCCTTATTGCTTAAGTATATGATAGGCAATAAATCCTTCTCACGTACAATCACTAACTATTTTACAGCTCATACTAATAATGACTTTCATGTATTTGCATATTTAGCTGAAAATGAAGAAGAGACAGTTTGGCCATTTCGGAAACTGTCAAAGGATGCAAATGTTATTATAGTCTACATTTGTGTAAAATGGTTACATTCAACTAGCAGTTCATCATTACCGTTTGATTGACTATGTGGGCCTGTATAATAATAATAATAATAATAATAATAATAATAACGTGGTTCTCTGTAGCTCAATTGGTAGAGCACGGCGCTTGTAACGCCAGGGTAGTGGGTTCGATCCCCGGGACCACCCCCATACGTAAAAATGTATGCACACATGACTGTAAGTAGCTTTGGATAAAAGCGTCTGCTAAATGGCATATTATTATTATTATTATTATTATTAACAAAACATCTCTAAATAGGGGACTTCCGATGCAACAATAGTACAATCAAGAAACATATTCCAAAAATAACTTCAAATCATCACTATACCACAGCGGTGATGGGTATAGCACCAGGTGAAATACAATCCCATCCATGATATTACACATTATATTTTCCCCAGCAGCCATCAGAAGAGGAAATAAGCAGGTTTTGTAATGTAACGTATCAAACTGGCTGCTGGTGAAATAGCTACGGCTTAAACACATCTAGCCAGAGGAGGCCCGGAGCCAGGGCCAAGTTTCCAGGGTTTGCGTCTCAAATGCCACCCTAT
This sequence comes from Coregonus lavaretus, assembly GCF_964263955.1. NCBI lineage: Eukaryota > Metazoa > Chordata > Actinopteri > Salmoniformes > Salmonidae > Coregonus > Coregonus lavaretus. Next base: position 62,789 of record NW_028161000.1, on the reverse strand, counting down.
TCCCTATGTAGTGCACTACTTTTGACTAGAGCGCCCATAGGGAATAGGGTTCCATTTGAGACACAGCCCAAGGCAGTAGCAGTAATATGACTAGCCTAATAGATTAAACTCTCCAGTAATATCCTCATGGCCTTAAGCCACGGGGCAGAAATCCACAGCCGAGGATGAATTCATCGCTACGACTTCAGCCTCTTCAGCTTGACGACTCAGTTGTGTAATCATTCCAATAATCGTTATCATTCAAATGACATTCTACTGTACCGGCCGATTTCTTTTCCAATGTAGATACAGTGTGAACTGGTCTGAGCAACTTAAAAAATACCCCCACTTCACTAAAAGCCACTGTTAGGATACTCACTAGCAGGAACAAGTGTCCTTAAAGAAAACAGATTCTTCAGCCTCTATAAAACCAAAACCATTTCTTCATATTCAAATAAATGGCTGCAATTTAAATGTAATTCCAAATCCATTAAGATAATGTAGGTTAAACCATTTTCAGCCCAGCAGCCCTTTAAACAAAAGCAAAGAGACTAATAGTCATATTATCCAAACCATTTAACACCCCGTCCTAATCAAACTTAAATGATCACACAATTCAAGTACATTAGGCCAATTAACACAATTTCAAAGAGGCCTATTCTGTCAAAGAAATGTAATTTAGTGGTTGAAAAGGTCTTTATGCTTTGGAGTAGGAAGGGACTGACTCCCACTGACAATTTTATTCCATTATTTAATTTATTAAGAAGTTTAAAGACAAATCCTGAGAATTGGACATGAGATCAACAGTTGAAAACTATAGACTGACAGTTACCAGATGCATAAAATAATAAGATGCCTTGCAGAGGCCTGGTCTGACCTCTCTGGTCTGACCTCTCTGGTCTGACCTCTCTGGTCTGACCTCTCTGGTCTGACCTCTCTGTCTGACCTCTCTGGTCTGACCTCTCTGGGTCTGATCTCTTGGTCTGATCTCTGGTCAGGGTTGTGTTGCTGTATTGCTACTGTGGATCTATTTCTATGGGGCCTAAGAAGACACACATTGCTGTGAAAAAAAAGTATTTGCCAATAGCTGGTTGTGCCACTTTTAGCTGCAATGACTGCAACCACATGCTTCCTGTAGTTGTTGATCAGCCTCTCACGTCGCTGTTTGACCGTTGGTATGAGGTTCTTACTGTGGAATGCAGTGTTTGGTTTTCGCCAGGCATTATGGGACCCATGTCGTCCATGGTGGTGGTGGTGTGATGGTTTGGGGATGCTTTGCTGCCTCAGGACCTGGACGACTTGCCTTAATAGAAGGAACCATGAATTCTGCTCTGTATCAGAAAATTCTACATGAGAATGTCAGACCATCCGTCTGTGAGCTGAAGCTGAAGCGCAGCTGGGTCATGCAGCAAGACAATTATCCAAAACACACAATCAAGTCTACATGGAAATGGTTAAAAAGCAACAAATTTGAAGTTTTGGAATGGCCTAGTCAAAGTCCGGACCTAATACCAATTGAGATGTTGTGGCAGGACTGGAAACGAGCAGCTCATGCTTGAAAACCCACAAATGTCGCCAAAATTCCACCACAGCGACGTGAGAGACTGATCAACAACTACAGGAAGCATTTGGTTGCAGTCATTGCAGCTAAAGGTGGCACAACCAGTTATTGAGTGTAAGGGGGAAATTACTTTTTTCACACAGGGGAACTGGGCGTTGGATAACTTTGTTAATTAAATAAATAAAATAAGTATCCTTTTTTTTTTGTGTTGTTATTTGTAAACTCAGGTTCCTTTTATCTAATATTAGGTTTTGGTTGAAGATCTGACAACATTCAGTTATAGTTATACTATCCTAGCGGGTCGATTTTCTCTGTGGACAGACGGACAAACTGACAGACCCTGTGGTCTTTAAGTGCTCCCTCCTTCAGCAGAAAGGCAGCAGGCAGGTTGATGGCCTCTGAGTGTTTACCGGCTATAAAAGGTACACCGAAGACCATGAAAAATACATATCCCTCAAATCACCTTGGCCTTTACTCTCTCTGCCAGGGCCTTATCGTGTATTTATAACGTACCAAGGAGTGAAGTCTTTTTTTAAAGCATATCGGTCCCTAAGAGCAAAGTGAAGTGCATGTTTCAGGTGAAATAAAACGCACGTTATGTTTTTTTTTTTTCCTAAACAAGGTACAAATGGGTCTGAAAGGGTTATGTCCGAGGGCAGCAGCATCTACCAGGGCAGGGCCAGAGCAGGACCAATCCAAGGACCAAGGAATAGCACCTCAGTTCAGGAAGACGAAATGGTCCTGTGAGTCTCACCAACCAAAACGAGACATAACGGTCCTGTGAGTCTCACCAACCAAGACATACCGTCCTGTGAGTCTCACCAAGCAAGACATAACGGTCCTGTGAGTCTCACCAACCAAGACAAGACATAATGGTCCTGTGAGTCTCACCAACCAAAACGAGACATAACGGTCCTGTGAGTCTCACCAACCAAGACAAGACATAACGGTCCTGTGAGTCTCACCAACCAAGACAAGACATAATGGTCCTGTGAGTCTCACCAACCAAAACGAGACATAACGGTCCTGTGAGTCTCACCAACCAAGACATACCGGTCCTGTGAGTCTCACCAACGAAGACATACCGTCCTGTGAGTCTCACCAAGCAAGACATAACGGTCCTGTGAGTCTCACCAACCAAGACAAGACATAATGGTCCTGTGAGTCTCACCAACCAAGACATAACGGTCCTGTGAGTCTCACCAACCAAGACAAGCCATAATGGTCCTGTGAGTCTCACCAACCAAGA
>NW_028161000.1:22500-57500 GCF_964263955.1 Coregonus lavaretus | reverse complement strand
AGCAATCTACACACAATACCCCATAACGACAAAGCGAAAACAGGCTTTTAGAAATGTTGGCTAGTTTATCAAATAAAATAAAATAAGTATAAGAATAAGTATTCAGACCTTTTGATATGATACTCGAAATTGGTGCATCCTGTTTCCATTGATCATCCTTGATTGGTGTCCACCTGTGGTAAATTCAATTGATTGGACATGATTTGGAAAGGCACACACCTGTCTATATAAGGTCCCACAGTTGACAGTGCATGTCAGAGCAAAAACCAAGCCATGAGGTCGAAGGAATTGTCCGTAGAGCTCCGAGACAGGATTGTGTCGAGGCACAGATCTGGGGAAGGGTACCAAAACATTTCTGCAGTATTGAAGGTCCCCAAGAACACAATGGCCTCAATCATTCTTAAATGGAAGAAGTTTGGAACCACCAAGACTCTTCCTAGAGCTGGCCGCCCGGCCAAACTGAGCAATCGGGGGAGAAGGGTCTTGGTCAGGGAGGTGACCAAGAACCTGATGGTCACTCCAGAGTTCCTCTGTGAAGATGGGAGAATCTTCCAGAAGGACAACCATCTCTGCAGCAGTCCAACAATCAGGCCTTTATGGTAGAGTGGCCAGACGGAAGCCACTCCTCAGTAAAAGGCACATGACAGCCCGCTTGGAGTTTGCCAAAAGGCCCCTAAAGGACTCAGACCATGAGAAACAAGATTCTCTGGTCTGATGAAACCAAGATTGAACTCTTTGGCCTGAATGCCAAGCGTCACATCTGGAGGAAACCTGGCACCATCCCTACGGTGAAGCATGGTGGTGGCAGCATCATGCTGTGGGGATGTTTTTCAGTGGCAGGGACTGGGAGACTAGTCAGGATCGAGGGATCATTTTTCAACTTGAATCTACTTAATTAGGTAAAAACTCCTGAATGAGCCCAGAAGCGTGCTATGATTTATTGATTTTTATGATATTAGTGAAATTGTGAAAATAAATGTTGTCTTGCCTACCCAGGGCTACTGGATGGACAATCTGTGGTGACCTCTAAGATCATCTCAAGGTGAGAGGTCATTCAGGTGATGGTCAACACTAGAAACGCCATGATTTCATTGAGTCGTCATTGGGAATTTTCAATTCTACTCTGCCATTGTGAAAGTCATGTTGGGAAACATCCTTTCACTTTTCCTAGATAAGTGTATTTTTAACACGTTGGTGTCGCTAGAATTTCGATTATCACAAATAGATGCTGTGTTACAACCCCCCTGAGTCAATACATATTAGAATCACCTTTGGCAGCGATTACAGCTGGGGATGCAGCCACAGTCACGCACGCAAATACATGCACAGGGGAGGGATGGAGTCAACTTCTTGTTGGCTGTCAGTCAAAACCCATACAGCGCTGTGAAGGACCGAGCCTGAGGTTTGTCAGTCAAAACCCATACAGCGCTGTGAAGGACCGAGCCTGAGGTCTGTCAGTCAAAACCCATACAGCGCTGTGAAGGACCGAGCCTGAGGTCTGTCAGTCAAAACCCATACAGCGCTGTGAAGGACCGAGCCTGAGGTCTGTCAGTCAAAACCCATACAGCGCTGTGAAGGACCAAGCCTGAGGTCTGTCAGTCAAAACCCATACAGCGCTGTGAAGGACCGAGCCTGAGGTCTGTCAGTCAAAACCCATACAGCGCTGTGAAGGACCGAGCCTGAGGTCTGTCAGTCAAAACCCATACAGCGCTGTGAAGGACCGAGCCTGAGGTCTGTCAGTCAAAACCCATACAGCGCTGTGAAGGACCAAGCCTGAGGTCTGTCAGTCAAAACCCATACAGCGCTGTGAAGGACCGAGCCTGAGGTCTGTCAGTCAAAACCCATACAGCGCTGTGAAGGACCAAGCCTGAGGTCTGTCAGTCAAAACCCATACAGCGCTGTGAAGGACAGAGCCTGGATTACAGAAGGGTTACAGAAGCTTTAATGCCAATTAGTGAGGCCCTCACTGAAACACTGACAGTATGCAGCATGACCCCCCCCCCTCCATCTCACCCCTCCCTCCTCCTCCCATTCCCTTTCAACAGCATTGTGGTTGCTTTAAAGCCTCAATCTTCTAGCAGCATTAATCCCACTCTAAACCTTTGGGTGCCATTTGGCCTCAGGTTTCTGCTTCTGTTTGTTTGCTGGGCCTCCCGAGTGGCGCAGTGGTCTAAGGCGCTGCATCGCAGTGCTAGCTGTGCCACTAGAGATCCTGGTTCGAATCCAGGCTCTGCTGTAGCTGGCAGCAACCGGGAGACCCATGGGGCGGCGCACAATTGGCCCAGCATCGTCCAGGGTAGGGGAGGGAATGGCAGGCAGGGAGGTAGCTCAGTTGATAGAGCATGGCGTTTGCAACGCCAGGGTTGTGGGTTCGTTTCCCATGGGGGGCCAGTATGAAAATAATAATGTATGCACTAACTGTAAGTCGCTCTGGATAAGAGCGTCAGCTAAATGACGTAAATGTAATGTTTGGTTAACCTGCATTAGAACCCAATAGAGGTTTAATCTGAAACAGGCAGTTCAACCATGTACAGTAGGATAGTGCAGTAGTCTGACTGATTCCTACTGCAGTTCTACCATGTACAGTAGGATAGTGCAGTAGTCTGACTGATTCCTACTGCAGTTCTACCATGTACAGTAGGATAGTGCAGTAGTCTGACTGATTCCTACTGCAGTTCTACCATGTACAGTAAGATTGATTCTATCCTGATAGCTTGGCTACCGCTAACTGGTCAGGTGGTTTCAGTCGGAACATGATGACGCTGAAATATGGCTTGTGTCCCAAAAGTCACCCTATCCCCTATATAGTGCACTAATTTTGACAATGAGCCCTGGGACACACGCACGATCATCTCACCGCTTTGCTCCAGATACTGTGACCGTACGTACATACCCCAACCAGAAGCCATGGATTACAGGCAACATCCGCACTGAGCTAAAAGGGTAGAGCTGCCGCTTTCAAGGAGCGGGACTCTAACCCGGACGCTTATAAGAAATCCCGCTATGCCCTCCGACGAACCATCAAACAGGCAAAGAGTCAATACAGGACTAAGATTGAATCGTACTACACCGGCTCTGACGCTCGTCGGATGTGGCAGGGCTTGAAAACTATTACAGACTACAAAGGGAAGCACAGCCGCGAGCTGCCCAGTGACACGAGCCTACCAGACGAGCTAAATTCACTTCTATGCTCGCTACGAGGCAAGCAACACTTAAGCATGCATGAGAGCATCAGCTGTTCCGGATGACTACGTGATCACGCTCTCCGTAGCCGATGTGAGTAAGACTTTTAAGCAGGTCAACATTCACAAGGCTGCAGGGCCAGACGGATTACCAGGACGTGTACTCCGAGCACACGCTGACCAACTGGCAAGTGTCTTCACTGACATTTTCAACATGTCCCTGACTGAGTCTGTAATACCAACATGTTTCAAGCAGACCACCATAGTCCCTGTGCCCAAGAACACTAAGATTAGCTGCCAAAATAACTACCGACCCGTAGCACTCATGTCTGTAGCCATGAAGTGCTTTGAAAGGCTGGTCATGGCTCACATCAACACCATTATCCCAGACACCCTAGACCCATTCCAATTTGCACACCGCCCCAACAAATCCACAGATGATGCAATCTCTATTGCACTCCACACTGCCCTTTCACACCTGGACAAGAGGAACACCTACGTGAGAATGCTATTCACTGACTACAGCTCAGCTTTCAACACCATAGTGCCCTCAAAGCTCATCACTAAGCTAAGGACCCTGGGACTAAAGACCTCCCTCTGCAACTGGATCCTGGACTTCCTGACGGGCTGCCCCCAGGTGGTAAGCGTAGGTAACAACACATCTGCCACGCTGATCCTCAACACGGGGGCTCCTCAGGGGTGCGTGCTCAGTCCCCTCCTGTACTCCCTGTTCACCCATGACTGCATGGCCAGGCACGACTCCAACACCATCATTAAGTTTGCCGACAACACAACAGTGGTAGGCCTGATCACCGACAACGATGAGACAGCCTACAGGGAGGAGGTCAGAGACATGGCCGTGTGGTGCCAGGATAACAACCTCTCCCTCAACGTGATCAAGACAAAGGAGATGATTGTGGACTACAGGAAAAAAAAGAAGACTGAGCTTGCCCCCATTCTCATCGACGGGGCTGTAGTGGAACAGGTTGAGAGCACCAATAAACTATCATGGTCCAAACACACCAAGACAGTCGTGAAGAAGGCCCGACAGAGCCTATTCCCCCTCAGGAGACTGAAAATATTTGCCATGGGTTCTCAGATCCTCAAGAAGTTATACAGCTGCACCATCAAGAGCATCCTGAATGGTTGCATCACCACCTGGTGTGGCAACTGCTCGGCCTCCGCAAGGCACTACAGAGGGTAGTGCGTACGGCCCAGTACATCACTGGGGCCAAGCTTCCTGCCATCCAGGACCTCTATACCAGGCGGTGTCAGAGGAAGGCCCTAAAAATTATCAAAGACTCCAGCCACCCTAGTCATAGACTGTTCACTCTGCTACCACACGGCAAGTGATACCGGAGCGCCAAGTCTAGGTCCAAGAGGCTTCTAAACAGCTTCTACCTCCAAAACATAAGACTCATGAAGATCTAATGAAATGGCTACCCGGACTATTTGCATTGCCCCCCCCCCCTTTTACGCTGCAGCTACTCTCTGTTAATTATCTACGCATAGTCACTTTAATAACTCTACCTACATGTACATATTACCTCAATTACCTCGACTAACCGTGCCCCGTACATTGACTCGGTACCGGTACCCCCTGTATATAGCCTAGCTATTGTTATTTTTACTGTTGCTCTTTAATTATTTGTTACTTTTATTTCGTATTATTTTATATTGTATTTTATTTATTTTTTGGTATTCTTTCTTAAAACTGCATTGTTGGTTAAGGGCTTGTAAGCATTTCACTGTCTACACCTGTTGTATTCGGCGCATGTGACAAATAAAATGTGATTTGATTCCTTCCTTCCTGCCAACTGGATGATTTGGGTCAGTAGGTAATTGCATTCCTGGATCGCCGGGGACTCCATGGCAATTAATCCCAACAGTGGGAGAGGGAGAGCGAGAGAGAGAGAGAGAGAGAGAGAGAGAGAGAGAGAGACAGAGAGAGACAGCGAGACAGAGATAGAGAGAGAGAGAGAGAGAGAGAGAGAGAGAGAGAGAGAGAGAGAGAGAGAGAGACACAGAGAGAAAGACAGAGAGAGAGACACACAGAGAGAGAGAGAGAGAGAGAGAGAGAGAGAGAGAGAGAGAGAGAGAGAGAGAGCGACACAGAAAGAGAGAGACACAGAGAGAGAGAGACACAGAGAGAGAGAGACACAGAGAGAGAGAGAGACAGAGACACAGAGAGAGAGAGAGAGAGAGAGAGAGAGAGAGAGAGAGAGACAGAGAGAGACAGCGAGACAGAGATAGAGAGAGAGAGAGAGAGAGAGAGAGAGAGAGAGAGAGACACACAGAGAGAAAGACAGAGAGAGAGACACACAGAGAGAGAGCGAGAGAGAGAGAGAGAGAGAGAGAGAGAGAGAGCGACACAGAAAGAGAGAGACACAGAGAGAGAGAGACACAGAGAGAGAGAGACACAGAGAGAGAGAGAGACAGAGACACAGAGAGAGAGAGAGAGAGAGAGAGAGAGAGAGAGAGAGAGAGCGAGAGAGAGAGAGACACACAAGGGGAGGACACGTTCAGCGTATCAGTCTGCCTGGCCCTGCAGAACAGACTGAGTTTGAGTCCCAAATGGCACCCAATTCCCTATATAGTGCACTTCTTTTGACCAGGGCCCGTTGGAAACAGGGTGCCATTTGGGACCCACCCTGACAGAGCAGTTCTGATTGTATTGCTTTGTTCCATAGCTTTGTTATGGCGTTTGAGGCTGTGGTGGTAATATCTTCACAAACACATTTTTTGCTCTGGACTCAAAGGCAGCCAAATTCTGATCTTTTTATTCCACTAATTGGTCTTTTGACCAATCAGATGAGCTCTTTTGCCAATAATTATGGCAAATGATCAGAATTGGGCTGCCTGTGTAAACTCAGGCCTAAGAGGCTACAGCTTCCACTACAAAAGAAAAAAAAAGCTGCATTCATGATCTACTGTTCTATTGATCACAAAACAACTCCATTTTAGAGACCCCAAAATCCAATGAATGTAACAGAAATTAGTGAAAAATTTATTTGTAAAAAACCAGATGCAAGGCTTAACTATTGTTGAGGATGCCTTGCTGCAAAAGACTCAGGGACGATACGATAACATCGGAAAATTGATTTGTGCAAAGCAATCTCTACAGAACTTGACAAACCCCATTAGATTTAATCAAAAGCTTCTTTCATAACTGGATAACCTTCGAGCTGTGAATTATATGACCAGTAACATTGGGTTACAAAGCCACTAATAATACTTTAATATTCAACTGAACTGATAACCTTAAGCTGTGAATAATAACCTTATGCGACATCAATTCACTCATTCGTTCAATAATACAAAATAAAATACTTTTAAATATTCAACGACGAAGCTCTTCTGCAAAATGTTGAGTTGTGGTCCTCTGTAGCTCAGCTGGTAGAGCACGGCGCTTGTAACGCCAAGGTAGTGGGTTTGATCCCTGGGACCACCCATACACAAAAAAATAAAAATTATGCACGCATGACTGTAAGTCGCTTTGGATAAAAGCGTCTGCTAAATGGCATATTATATAAAATGTCTTTATTTTTTATTATCTAAGTATACCTATTTCAACCTTTTCCTCTTCATAATGAAGTTGGGGAGCCAAAATTTGACAAAGATGTACAATTCTTCTTATTGTAATTTTCTGCGTTTCGGCATCAGACTCACTTTGTGCTTCAGTTATTCACTCAGATGAGAATTCGCGAACGGGATATATCACGCCCTGATCGAGAGAACTGGGTTGGGTCAGGGTGTGAGTTTCCGTTTAGATTCTATGTTTAGAGTCTAGTGTTTGTATTTCTATGTTTGGCCCGGGTGTGGTTCCCAATCAGAGGCAGCTGTCGATCGTTGTCTCTGATTGGGGATCATACTTAGGCAGCCAGTTTTCCTGCCTGGGTTGTGGGATCTTGTTTGTGTTTCGGTGAGTTTGGCTTGTTTGTGTATAGCCTTCCGACGTCACGTTTCGTTGACTTTTGTTGTTTTGTCAGAGTGTATTCAGTTTAATAAATATGTTCGCATCCCACGCTGCACCTTGGTCTGACCCGTCTCTCAACGATCGTGACACTCTGACTACGTTTCTCCAGTAATTTTCTCGGTATATCCAGCCTACTTTTCTCCTGTAAAATGCTTAAATAACTTTAAGCGAAACATTAAGAAATGTAGCTGCCTACATTATTTCTATGATAAACATAAAAAAAGATGATGGCCGTGCATCGTTTTTGAAAAAAAAGACCATGCTTTTTCATTTACTTGTGTGGCTGCCAGCCAAAAACGCGACCCCTGTCAATACACAGCTGGACTTACCGGCTCCCGCTTTCTCCGGTTGTGCTATTTACAAACAAACACGTGACTGGCTCAACCGTTCTGGGGAACTACGGTAAACTTCACAATGTAAAAATAACGTGACGGGTGAACTGAAGAACGCAACCTGCTTTATCTCCTAAAGTACTGCACAAGTTGACTGCGGGTATTTACTCAAAAAAGTAGCTAAAAATATATTACAAATGTATTGAAAAACTTCAAAGAAATAGTTTCAACAGTAGTGGCGGTATTGAAAAACCATCCAGTGGGTATTTCTAAATACCACGGTATGCAGCCCAAGCCCAATGGAAAATACAAAAGAGTGCCTCTGAACGGGGTGTGGTAGTAGGTGCCAGGAATTTCAGTGTTTCGAGATCTGCAATGATGCTGGATTTTTCACGCTCAACAGTTTCCTGTGTGTATCAAGAATGGTCCACCACCCAAAGGACATCCAGACAACTTCACACAACTGTGGGAAAGCGTTGGATTCAACATGGGGCCAGCATCCCTGTGGAACGCTTCCGAAACCTTGTAGAGTCCATGCCCCGACGAACTGAGGCTGTTCTGAGGGCAAAAGGGGGGGTGCAACTCAATATTAGGAAGGTGTCCCTAATGTTTTATACACTCTGTGTACATTCACGCTACACACACACATCACAACTGCTGCTACCAGACTTATTATCCTGCTCAGTTTATACATTGACCCCCCCCCCCCCCCCCTTCCCCAATACACATGGAAATATTGGACTATTAATTGTTACTTCCTGTATTATACTAATTGTTACTTCCTGTATTATACTGATGCTAAAAATGTCTATTCTATTCTACTGAGACATTTACTTTATGTTCGCATTCTTATCTTTTATTATTTGCTATTGTTGTTGCATTGTCGAGAAGGAACCTGCCAGTAAGCATTTCGTTGGACGATGTATACCACGCCCATCCCGTACATACGACTTATAAAACTTCCAACTTGAAACTGAAACTCTGCTATAAATGGTCATTTACATTCTCTTTTCAACCCATAACACTTTGCTTCTGTACTTAATACCCTGTGATGATTCTCCTGTACTTAATACCCTGTGATGATTCTCCTGTACTTAATACCCTGTGATGATTCTCCTGTACTTAATACCCTGTGATGATTCTCCTGTACTTAATACCCTGTGATGATTCTCCTGTACTTAATACCCTGTGATGATTACCCTGTGATGATTCTCCTGTACTTAATACCCTGTGATGATTATCCTGTACTTAATAGCCTGTGATGATTCTCCTGTACTTAATACCCTGTGATGATTCTCCTGTACTTAATACCCTGGGATGATTCTCCTGTACTTAATACCCTATGATGATTCTCCTGTACTTAATACCCTGTGATTATTCTCCTGTACTTAATACCCTGTGATGATTCTCCTGTACTTAATACCCTATGATGATTCTCCTGTACTTAATACCCTATGATGATTACCCTGTGATGATTCTCCTGTACTTAATACCCTGTGATGATTCTCCTGTACTTAATACCCTATGATGATTCTCCTGTACTTAATACCCTATGATGATTACCCTGTGATGATTCTCCTGTACTTAATACCCTGTGATGATTCTCCTGTACTTAATACCCTGTGATGATTCTCCTGTACTTAATACCCTGTGATGATTCTCCTGTACGTAATACCCTGTGATGATTCTCCTGTAGTTAATACCCTGTGATGATTCTCCTGTACTTAATACCCTGTGATGATTCTCCTGTAGTTAATACCCTGTGATGATTCTCCTGTAGTTAATACCCTGTGATGATTCTCCTGTAGTTAATACCCTGTGATGATTCTCCTGTACTTAATACCCTGTGATGATTATCCTGTACTTAATAGCCTGTGATGATTCTCCTGTACTTAATACCCTGTGATGATTCTCCTGTAGTTAATACCCTGTGATGATTCTCCTGTAGTTAATACCCTGTGATGATTCTCCTGTACTTAATACCCTGTGATGATTCTCCTGTAGTTAATAACCTGGGATGATTCTCCTGTAGTTAATACCCTGTGATGATTCTCCTGTAGTTAATACCCTGTGATGATTCTCCCCAGGCATTCACCAGCCCTCATTTCTCCTCCATTGTGCAGTGTAATAAGACTAACACTTACCACTGGTCTTATAAGAGGCGTTTAAATCAATTCCTTATATCAGAGACAGAGCTAAGAGTTTGAATATGTAGCCAAGTTGGAAATGCAGCATGTCTTTCATTCTGGAATGTTGGTACGTAGCCTATGTCTAGGCTTTCTACGGTAAGATTTGATCTCTCACCCAAAAAGTTGTTTCAGTCCGATCCTTTCTTTTGTGTTTAAATGTTATCATGATTAAAATAACCAATAAGTAGGGATCTGATAGAAACTACAGTTTTGATATCCAGTCAAGTTGTTAACACAGCACATTTTTCATTCCTAAATGTTGGATACAGATGTAGGATCTTAATTTCACCACCCCTGTTGCAAGATAACTTTCCTGCAATGGAACACATTTAAAACATGTAGTGTATTTGAGGTTTAAAAAGGCTTCTGAAGTCTGTAATTTCCACTTAGAAATTTCAGACCTGATTTTCCCTTTTTTTTTTGAAAAATGTATCAACCCCTTCACAAATTTCCATTAATAATAATAATTCACAATTCCTGTTTGCTGCAGGATAATTTTCCTGCTGTAGCAAACTGGCTCAAATTAAGATCTTACATCTGTATGTTTGTCTAATCTTTCTAACGATTACATTTTGTTTACCAATAAATCATTGTGTTTTTTAATGTTGGCTTCTCCATGATCTTACTGTTGACCAACAGAGGAATGATAACAGGGATGTGTCCCAAATGGCACCCTATTCCCTATATAGTGCACTACTTTTGACCAGAGCCCATAGGGAATAGGGTGAGGGTGCCATTTGGGTTGCAGAGGCTTGGTGACAAGAGAGAGCATTAGTGGAGTATAAGCTATATTAAACGATTTGAAGCTTTTCTAAAAAAGCTGACTGCTCTCTTAACCCCTGCTGTGGCTTCTCACCACACATATTTTACAATTGAGATCTTTAACATATTACTGTAGGACTAATCTGGTTTATTTTTTCATATGAAAAATACCTCAATGCCTTCCCTCTCGAACCGTGATCGGCTTTAGCTCCTAAAGAATAAACCCTTAGAAGCAAACAAACATATCAAACTATTTTATTACCCTGTAATATTCAGATAAACCCTGCTTCTGGTAAGGTCACAGTCCTGAATTGTATAACTGTCAATGTTTTTTGCCATATTTTTTTTTACATTTTAGCAGACGCTCTTATCCAGATTGACTTACAGTTAGTGAGTGCATACATAATTTTTTTATACCCCCCGTGGGAAACGAACCCACAACCCTGGCGTTGCATCCCTGCCGGCCATTCCCTCCCCTACCCTGGACCAATTGTGCGCCGCCCCATGGGTCTCCCGGTCGCAGCCGGCTACGACAGAGCCTGGATTCGAACCAGGATCTCTAGTAGCACAGTTAGCACTGCGATGCAGCGCCTTAGACCACTGCACCACTCGGGAGGTATATTGACCACTAAAGTATGAGTTAGAGAGATGATGACTAACCCGTGTGTGCGAAACATTGGTGTTTACCCATTCAATTATTGGGAGCAAACTTTTCACATACTTATAAATAAACTGAACAAAAATATGAATGCAATGTGTAAAGTGTTGGTCCCATGTTTCACAAGCTGAAAAGCTTATTTCTCAAAAATGCTGTGCACAAAATTTGGTTACATCCCCTGTTAGTGAGCATTTCTCCTTTGCAAAGAAAATGCATCCACCTGACAGGTGTGACATATCAAGAAGCTGATTAAACAGCATGATCATTACACAGGTGCACCTTGTGCTGGGGACAATAAAAGGCCACTCTAAAATGTTCCGTTTTGTCACACAACACAATGCCACAGATGTCGTGCAATTGGCATGCTGACTGCAGGAATGTCCACCAGAGCTGTTGCCAGAGAATTGAATGTTCATTTCTCTACCATAAGCCACCTCCAACGTTGTTTTAGAGAATTTGGCAGTACATCCAACCGGCCTCACAATCGCAGACCATGTGTATGGCGTCGTGTGGGAGAGCGGTTTGCTAATGTCAACGTTGTGAACAGAGTACCCCATGGTGGCGGTGGGGTTATGGTATGGGCAGGCATAAGCTATGGACAACGAACATAACTGCATTCTATCGATGGTGATTTGAATGCACAGAAATACCGTGATGAGATCCTGAGGCCCATTGTGAGGCCCATGTTTAAGGTATCTGTGACCAACAGATGCATATCTGTATTCCCAGTCATGTGAAATCCATAGATTAGGGCCTAATGCATTTATTTCAATTAACTGATTTCCTCACATGAACAGTAACTCAGTCAAATCTTTGAAATTGTTTCATGTTGCGTTTATATTTTTGTTCAGTATATATAAATAACAACAGCATAATAACTCAATCAGTGTTAACGCACTAGGGCTTTCCCCTCTGATGCCTGTAGACTGTGTTGTTAGCAATAGGGCTTTCCCCTCTGATCCCTGTAGACTGTGTTGTTAGCTATAGGGCTTTCCCCTCTGATGCCTGTAGACTGTGTTGTTAGCAATAGGGCTTTCCCCTCTGATGCCTGTAGACTGTGTTGTTAGCAATAGGGCTTTTCCCTCTGATCCCTGTAGACTGTGTTGTTAGCAATAGGGCTTTCCCCTCTGATCTCTGTAGACTGTGTAGTTAGCAATAGGGCTTTCCCCTCTGATCCCTGTAGACTGTGTTGTTAGCAATAGGGCTTTCCCCTCTGATGCCTGTAGACTGTGTTGTTAGCAATAGGGCTTTCCCCTCTGATCCCTGTAGACTGTGTTGTTAGCAATAGGGCTTTCCCCTCTGATGCCTGTAGACTGTGTTGTTAGCTATAGGGCTTTCCCCTCTGATCCCTGTAGACTGTGTTGTTAGCAATAGGGCTTTCCCCTCTGATCTCTGTAGACTGTGTTGTTAGCAATAGGGCTTTCCCCTCTGATCCCTGTAGACTGCATTGACAGGTCAATATTTGCTTTGTGTTTTAACAAAAGAAACACATCTCTATTAATCCAATTTGCTAAGTTTGGGGCTAAGCGGACTAAGGCCTGGCATCTGTCATTGTATGTGGCAGCCAATAGGGCACCAGTCCTATTTTTTCCTAACTGAATCTGCTTCCCAAATGGCACCCTATTCACATATAGTGCACTACTTTTGACCAGAGGCCATAGGGCTCGGTTGAAAGTAGTGCAGAGCACCCCCTGTGGGTCTTGGTCAAAAGTAGTGCACTATATAATAGGGTGCCATTTGGGAAGCAGATTCAGTGCCGTTAGCGTGGAGCTAGCGTCTCCCTAATCCTAGATGAATCAGCCGGTGAACTCTGACCCAGCAGCACTAAGAGGTCAGGGTTAATGCTAATTCGCAGCACTATACTTTATTTTCAGAGGATACAATGATAGTTTTAATTAATTTGGGAAAAGGGGGGAATTTTCAGTAATAAGGAATCATCATCACCAATTATTAGCACTATATTTAGTGTCTAAACGTGGTAAAATCTATTATCAAGCACCAAGCACCTCCCAGAAGTAAAGCTAAAGTCTGTAACAACCATTGGTTCAACTGTGGAAACACTTTAGTCCCACGAAGGAAGCAGCCCTGATCCGTACTGCCACCCCTGAGGTCACGTTGAGACACTGTTCAAAAGGCCACATTAAGATACACTATATATATATATATATACAAAAGTATGTGGACACCCCTTCAAATTAGTGGATTCGGCTATTTCAGCCACACCCGTTGCTGACAGGTGTATAAAATCAAGCACACAGCCATGCAATCTCCATAGACAAACATTGGCAGTAGAATGGCCTTACTGAAGAGCTCAGTGACTTTCAACGTGGGACCTTCATAGGATGCCACCTTTCCAACAAGTCATTTCTGCCCTGCTAGAGCTGCCCCGGTCAACTGTAAGTGCTGTTATTGTGAAGTGGAAACGTCTAGGAGCAACAACGGCTCAACCGCAAATGGTAGGCCACACAAGCTCACAGGACCGCCGAGTGCTGAAGGCTGTCCTCGGTTGCAAAACTCACTACCGAGTTCAAAACTGCCTCTGGAAGCAACGTCAGCACAATAACTGTTCGTCGGGAGCTTCATGAAATGTGTTTCCATGACCGAGCAGCCGCACGCAAGCCTAAGAACATCATGCGCAATGCCAAGCGTCGGCTGGAGTTGTGTAAAGCTCGCCGCCAATGGACTCTGGAGCAGTGGAAACGCGTTCTATGGAGTGATGAATCACGCTTCACCATTTGACTAATCTGGGTTTGTCGGATGACGGGAGAACGCTACCTGCCTGAATGCATATTGCCAACTGTAAAATTTGGTGGAGGACGAATAACTGTCTGGGGCTGTTTTTTATGGTTCGGGCTAGGCCCCTTAGTTCCAGTGAAGGGAAATCTTAACGCTACAGCATACAATTACATTCTAGATGATTCTGTGCTTCCAACTTTGTGGCAACAGTTTTGGGAAGGCCCTTTCCTGTTTCAGCATGACAATGACCCATGCACAAAGCGAGGTCCATACAGAAATGGTTTGTCAAGACCTCACTAATGCTCTTGTGGCTGAATGGAAGCAAGTCCCCGCAGCAATGTTCCAACATCTAGTGGAAAGCCTTCCCAGAAGAGTGGAGGATGTTATACAGTGCCTTTCGGAAAGTATTCAGACCCCTTGACATTTTCCAAATTTTGTTACGTTTACAGCCTTATTCTAAAATGGAATAAAAAAATAATCATCCTCAGCAATCAACACACAATACCCCATAATGACAAAGCGAAAAAATGATTTTATAAATTCTTGCAGATGTATTACATAAAAAAAACAGAAATACCTTATTTACATAAGTATTCAGACCCTTTGCTATGACACTCGAAATTGAGCTCAGATGCATCCTGTTTCCATTGATCATCCTTGAGATGTTTCTACAACTTGATTGGAGTCCACCTGTGGTAAATTCAATTGATTGGACATTACATTGACATTTTAGTCATTTAGCAGACGCTCTTATCCAGAGCGACTTAAGAGTTAGTCAGTGCATACATTTTTTATACTGATTTGGACATACGGACATGATTTCGAAAGGCACACACCTGTCTATATAAAGGTCCCACAGTTGACTGTGCAAGTCAGAGCAAAAACCAAGCCATGAGGTCGAAGGAATTGTCTGTAGAGATCTGAGACAGGATTGTGTCGAGGCACATATCTGGGGAAGGGTACCAAAACATTTCTGCAGCATTGAAGGTCCTCAAGAAAGCAGTGGCCTCCATCATTCTTAAATGGAAGAAGTTTGGAACCACCAAGACTCTTCCTAGAGCTGGCCGCTCGGCAAAACTGAGTAATCAGGGGACAAGGGCCTTGGTCAGGGAGGTGACCAAGAACCCGACGGTCACTCTGACAGAGCTCTAGAGTTCCTCTGTGGAGATGGGAGAACCTTCAAGAAGGCCAACCATCTCTGCAGCACTCCACCAATCAGGCCTTTATGGTAGAGTGACCAGACGGAAGCCACTCCTCAGTAAAAGGCACATGACAGCCCGCTTGGAGTTTGCCAAAAGGCACCTAAAGACTCTCAGACCATGAGAAACAAGATTCTCTGGTCTGATGAAATCAAGATTGAACTCTTTGGTCTGAATGCCAAGCGTCACGTCTGGAGGAAACTGGCACCATCCCTACGGTGAAGCATGGTGGTGGCAGAATCATGCTGTGGGGATGTTTTTCAGCGGCAGGGACTGGGAGACTAGTTAGGATCAAGGCAAAGATGAACGGAGCAAAGTACAGAGAGATCCTTGATGAAAACCTACTCCAGAGCGCTCAGGACATCAGACTGGGGCGAAGGTTCACCTTCCAACAGGACAACAACCCTAAGCACACAGCCAAGACAACGCAGAAGTGGCTTCGGGACAAGTCTCTGAATGTCATTGGATTAGCACCGTTGGAAAAGCACGTAGTGCACTATTGATAAAAGATTGGATAGACACAACCAGTGGGTGAACTGAGACAAACAGTAACACAGTGATAAACCAATCTGTTCTGAGACTGAGACAAAAAGACAGTGATGAACCAATCTGTTCTGACACTGAGACAAAAAGACAGTGATGAACCAATCTGTTCTGAGACTGAGACAAACAGACAGTGATGAACCAATCTGTTCTGAGACTGAGACAAAAAGACAGTGATGAACCAATCTGTTCTGAGACTGAGACAAAAAGACAGTGATGAACCAATCTGTTATGAGACTGAGACAAAAAGACAGTGATGAACCAATCTGTTCTGAGACTGAGACAAAAAGACAGTGATGAACCAATCTGTTCTGACACTGAGACAAACAGTAAGGCACCAAATTAAACAGGCTGGTGTTTTCCACACCACTCTCTAATCTCAGCGTCTAATCTTTACTCAATCTGCTTCCCTCAAAGTCTGAACGGTGAAAAGCCGCTGAAACTGCTTCTAATGCAGTCTAACACAGTAATCAGGAGTTGGACAAGTAAAACTAGAACGCAATCAAACCCTTAATAAAATGATTCTCCTTATTAAAGAAAGCAGATAATCTCCTCGTCCTTGGCTTTAGTCTCCTTAACGAGGATCCTTTGACTAATTGCTCTTGTCAATCGTGCTTTAGGTTTAATTGTTGACAAGAGATCCACTTGGATGACTTAAAAAGTGTAAAAGCAAACATCTCAAACAAATCTCTCCTCAACCTGGTGCTGCGGCCGCCAGGCTAGATGACATCTTGAAATGAAGTGAGAGCTGATTAAAGCATTTTGAGAGTTCTTGCGTGCGTCCCCAAATGGCACCTTATTCTCTATAGATGACCTGGGCCCTTGTCAAAACTAGTGCACTTTATAGTGAATAGGGTGCCATTTGGGATGCAAATGTTCTTGAGTTCACTGCTTGAGACTGCTGCTGTGCTAGTCGGGTTGAGAGAGGATCTAGTCCTTTGTTAACTGTCGTCCCTTTGAGAATAGGAATAAAAAATATAATTCTCCTTCATATTTTGAGGAACCATGCCGTGATTAAATACTACTGTGTTGTTGTACTTGATGAGGAGACGTGTGAGACTGTAGTCTCCAAAAGCAGAAAACCACTTTTCATATTTAAACATGGAAGTAGGACTGTAATACAACGTGGAAGTACAGTGAGATTGGCAAACCAAGCTGAGATGTAGTCATATTTATTCCTCTATAAAAATCTATATCAATCATCGTGGCTTTGATAAATATTTATAACAGAAATACAATATTTCGTTTTTTGATTTAAGAGAGAAGTTATCAAAAGTAACAATGCCTGGGTTGTTATTAACTATTGTGTTGATTTATTATGTATGTTTACAAAAGTAAATGATGATGTTTGTTAATACTGTATAGAAGTTATGGATTAAGATAATAAGAAAATATTAAAAGTAACAATGTTTATCTATTGTGTTTATTTAGCATACACATATAGGTTATAGCCTACATAAAAGTAAATTATGTTTATTATTATTATTATTATTATTATACTGTATAGAAGTTATTGTGGTCCTCTGTAGCTCAGCTGGTAGAGCACAGCGCTTGTAACGCCAAGGTAGTGGGTTCGATCCCCGGGACCACCCATACACTAAAAATGTATGCACGCATGACTGTAAGTCGCTTTGGATAAAAGCGTCTGCTAAATGGCATATTATTATTATATGCCTCGATTCAAGGTTTAGCAGTACAAACTGTTTTAGCATCCGATCGAGCCTGCCCCCCCCCCCCCCAAAAAAAGAAACCAAATGAAGCTAGAGACAGACTGGTAAGGTAACAGGATGGATCTAGCCCTCCGGACAGAGAGAGCTGTGGATGGATATGCAGCAGGCACCACCAGGCCTTGTGTGATTCCCAAAAAGGCACCTTTATCCCCTATTTAGTGCACTATCTTTAACCAGAGCCCTACGGTCCCAGGTCAAAACTAGTGCACTATGTAGGGAACAGGGTGCCATTTGGGACGTAACCCTTGTGTAACGTCAAGCTAAAGGTAATCAGATTATCAACACCGTGCTATCATTAAAGTCAGCAGCATCCTCCCTTAAAGCCATCTTTAATCCTGTTAGGATTTCACCTATTCCTGCTACTTCTGTGGGCCCAGCTTGTATTAAAAGAATGTGTCTCAGAGTCTAAACTGACAGGCTGGAAAACGTTTGAAGTGGAGAGAGAAGAGTTATAGAGAAAACGTTTGAAGTGGAGAGAGAAGAGTTATAGAGAAAACGTTCGAAGTGGAGAGAGAAGAGTTATAGAGAAAACGTTTGAAGTGGAGAGAGAAGAGTTATAGAGAAAACGTTTGAAGTGGAGAGAGAAGAGTTATAGAGAAAACGTTTGAAGTGGAGAGAGAAGAGTTATAGAGAAAACGTTTGAAGTGGAGAGAGAAGAGTTATAGAGAAAACGTTTGAAGTGGAGAGAGAAGAGTTATAGAGAAAACGTTCGAAGTGGAGAGAGAAGAGTTATAGAGAAAACGTTTGAAGTGGAGAGAGAAGAGTTATAGAGAAAACGTTTGAAGTGGAGAGAGAAGAGTTATAGAGAAAACGTTTGAAGTGGAGAGAGAAGAGTTATAGAGAAAACGTTTGAAGTGGAGAGAGAAGAGTTATAGAGAAAACGTTCGAAGTGGAGAGAGAAGAGTTATAGAGAAAACGTTCGAAGTGGAGAGAGAAGAGTTATAGAGAAAACTTTCGAAGTGGAGAGAGAAGAGTTATAGAGAAAACGTTTGAAGTGGAGAGAGAAGAGTTATAGAGAAAACGTTTGAAGTGGAGAGAGAAGAGTTATAGAGAAAACGTTTGAAGTGGAGAGAGAAGAGTTATAGAGAAAACGTTTGAAGTGGAGAGAGAAGTGTTATAGAGAAAACGTTTGAAGTGGAGAGAGAAGAGTTATAGAGAAAACGTTTGAAGTGAAATCCTATTCTCTAAATAGTGCCCAACTTTTGACCAGGACCCATAGGGCTCCTACGATATCGAAAAGACATCCACAATGGCAGGAAAGGTTTGTGGTGCGAGGAAGAGCAGGCAGCGGTCAGACTCAGACAGTATGCTGACGCATACAGTAGGTCAACAAGATGTAGGTCAACAAGTCTGAATGCAAAACGTATGTGAATCATTGATACAGTATAGAATGAACACGTTGTCTGTTGGAGAAAAAAAAAAAACGTAAACTGCTAGGGAACATTTGAAGTAAAGAGTGTTAGCCAATCAGAGGTGCTGCTAGGACAACAGTAAAGAGTGTTAGCCAATCAGAGGTGCTGCTAGGACAACAGTAAATAATGTTAGCCAATCAGAGGTGCTGCTAGGTCAACAGTAAATAATGTTAGCCAATCAGAGGTGCTGCTAGGACAACAGTAAAGAGTGTTAGCCAATCAGAGGTGCTGCTAGGACAACAGTAAAGAGTGTTAGCCAATCAGAGGTACTGCTAGGAGAACAGTAAAGAGTGTTAGCCAATCAGAGGTGCTGCTAGGACAACAGTAAATAATGTTAGCCAATCAGAGGTGCTGCTAGGACAACAGTAAATAATGTTAGCCAATCAGAGGTGCTGCTAGGACAACAGTAAAGAGTGTTAGCCAATCAGAGGTGCTGCTAGGACAACAGTAAATAATGTTAGCCAATCAGAGGTGCTGCTAGGACAACAGTAAATAATGTTAGCCAATCAGAGGTGCTGCTAGGACAACAGTAAAGAGTGTTAGCCAATCAGAGGTGCTGCTAGGACAACAGTAAATAATGTTAGCCAATCAGAGGTGCTGCTAGGTCAACAGTAAATAATGTTAGCCAATCAGAGGTGCTGCTAGGACAACAGTAAAGAGTGTTAGCCAATCAGAGGTGCTGCTAGGACAACAGTAAAGAGTGTTAGCCAATCAGAGGTACTGCTAGGAGAACAGTAAAGAGTGTTAGCCAATCAGAGGTGCTGCTAGGACAACAGTAAAGAGTGTTAGCCAATCAGAGGTGCTGCTAGGACAACAGTAAAGAGTGTTAGCCAATCAGAGGTGCTGCTAGGACAACAGTAAAGAGTGTTAGCCAATCAGAGGTGCTGCTAGGACAACAGTAAAGAGTGTTAGCCAATCAGAGGTGCTGCTAGGACAACAGTAAAGAGTGTTAGCCAATCAGAGGTGCTGCTTAGAGAACAGTAAAGAGTGTTAGCCAATCAGAGGTGCTGCTAGGACAACAGTAAAGAGTGTTAGCCAATCAGAGGTGCTGCTTAGAGAACAGTAAAGAGTGTTAGCCAATCAGAGGTGCTGCTTAGAGAACAGTAAAGAATGTTAGCCAATCAGAGGTGCTGCTAGGACAACAGTAAAGAGTGTTAGCCAATCAGAGGTGCTGCTAGGACAACAGTAAAGAGTGTTAGCAATTCATGTAGTATGCTGACATATGGGTCAACAAAAGTAATGCAAGGCAAACACCACACGTTTTTTGCCATCCCAAACTAATGTTCCTTATCGGGGTGAAATCCTATGAACTTGGGCTAGGGTCAGTGCGTCGGGACTGGCGTAGTTTGAGCGGGTGAAGGACACACCGATGATGGCTGTTCTGTACTCCAGACCCCTGGTCGGATGTCCCGATAATGTTTCTGAAGTCAGAAATGTGGGTTGTGCATCTCCCGAGTGGCGCAGTGTTCTAAGGTGCTGCATCGCAGTGCTATCTGTGCCACTAGAGATCCTGGTTCGAATCCAGGCTCTGTCGTAGCCGGCCGCGACCGGGAGACCCATGGGGCAGCGCACAATTCGTCCAGGGTAGGGGAGGGAATGGCCGGCAGGGATGTAGCTCAGTTGGTAGAGCATGGTGTTTGCAACGCCAGGGTTGTGGGTTTGATTCCCACGGGGGGCCAGTATGAAAAATAAAACAATTATTATGCTCTGGATAAGAGCGTCTGCTAAATGACTAAAATGTTGTAGTATGAGCAGTGCTGCGACGCGATTGGGCAATGATTGCTGCCAATGAGCATTCAGCATATGAAACCTAAACAATAATGGTGAAGAGCAACAACAACAACACTGTGTGGACCGAGGTGATGGAGACAGATTGGTGGAGAGCAACAACACTGTGTGGACCGAGGTGATGGAGACAGATTGGTGGAGAGCAACAACACTGTGTGGACCGAGGTGATGGAGACAGATTGGTGGAGAGCAACAACACTGTGTGGACCGAGGTGATGGAGACAGATTGGTGGAGAGCAACAACACTGTGTGGACCGAGGTGATGGAGACAGATTGGTGGAGAGCAACAACAACACTGTGTGGACCGAGGTGATGGAGCTGTGGAGAGAACACCGCTGCCTTTTCAATGGGCAAGATTGTTTTACATGGCCCAGTGCCCCGGTTGGGCAGAGTTTGCTCATTTTAGACCATTCCATTGGTCCTTAAGTGAAATCTCCACCCACCCGGGGCACCGGGCCATGCAAAAGGAACTCCACCAATATTATATCTGCGTCACGCAGGGCAGGATCAACTAGGGAATCATGGGGTAATGTGAGCACCCACGAGCCTGGAGTTGAGGATGAACGGAATATACGATTTTGGACAAGGAAATTGTGAAACGTGAGCACGTCCAAGTTGATAAGATTTTAGAAGTCGTGTATGCCCAGCATAAGGATACCAAATGTATGTGGATCACAGTTTTAGAATGCTTGTGTTGACCATTGGGAAAAAACTATGTTATCCTATAGTAAACAGTGATCAAACATGAGGGTATAACAAACAGGTTATTCTAAATTAAATCGTAAGGCAGGTTTTTCAAGAGATAACCTGAAGGTATTTGGCTGCCTGTTTAGTTAAAACGTTCTCCTGTGGCCCTCCAGTCTCCCTCTCCTCCTCAGTCAGCCCTCCAGTCTCCCTCTCCTTCTCAGTCAGCCCTCCCTCCCTCTCCTCCTCAGTCAGCCCTCCCTCCCTCCCTCCCTCTCCTCCTCAGTCAGCCCTCCAGTCTCCCTCTCCTCCTCAATCAGCCCTCCCTCCCTCCCTCCCTCTCCTCCTCTGTCAGCCCTCCCTCCCTCTCCTCCTCAGTCAGCCCTCCCTCCCTCTCCTCCTCAATCAGCCCTCCCTCCCTCTCCTCCTCTGTCAGCCCTCCCTCCCTCTCCTCCTCTGTCAGCCCTCCCTCTCCTCCTCAGTCAGCCCTCACTCCCTCTCCTCCTCAGTCAGCCCTCCCTCCCTCTCCTCCTCAGTCAGCCCTCCCTCCCTCCCTCTCCTCCTCAGTCAGCCCTCCCTCCCTCCCTCCCTCTCCTCCTCAGTCAGCCCTCCCTCCCTCCCTCCCTCCCTCCCTCCCTCCCTCCCTCCCTCCCTCTCCTCCTCAGTCAGCCCTCCCTCCCTCCCTCCCTCCCTCTCCTCCTCAGTCAGCCCTCCCTCCCTCTCCTCCTCAGTCAGCCCTCCCTCCCTCCCTCTCCTCCTCAGTCAGCCCTCCCTCCCTCCCTCCCTCCCTCTCCTCCTCAGTCAGCCCTCCCTCCCTCCCTCCCTCCCTCTCCTCCTCAGTCAGCCCTCCCTCCCTCCCTCCCTCCCTCTCCTCCTCAGTCAGCCCTCCCTCCCTCCCTCTCCTCCTCAGTCAGCCCTCCCTCCCTCCCTCTCCTCCTCAGTCAGCCCTCCCTCCCTCCCTCCCTCTCCTCCTCAGTCAGCCCTCCCTCCCTCCCTCCCTCTCCTCCTCAGTCAGCCCTCCCTCCCTCCCTCTCCTCCTCAGTCAGCCCTCCCTCCCTCCCTCTCCTCCTCAGTCAGCCCTCCCTCCCTCTCCTCCTCAGTCATCCCTCCCTCCCTCCCTCTCCTCCTCAGTCAGCCCTCCCTCCCTCTCCTTCTCAGTCAGCCCTCCCTCCCTCCCTCTCCTCCTCAGTCAGCCCTCCCTCCCTCTCCTCCTCAGTCAGCCCTCCCTCCCTCTCCTCCTCAGTCAGCCCTCCCTCCCTCTCCTCCTCTGTCAGCCCTCCCTCCCTCTCCTCCTCAGTCAGCCCTCCCTCCCTCTCCTCCTCAATCAGCCCTCCCTCCCTCTCCTCCTCTGTCAGCCCTCCCTCCCTCTCCTCCTCTGTCAGCCCTCCCTCTCCTCCTCAGTCAGCCCTCCCTCCCTCTCCTCCTCAGTCAGCCCTCCCTCCCTCTCCTCCTCAGTCAGCCCTCCCTCCCTCCCTCTCCTCCTCAGTCAGCCCTCCCTCCCTCCCTCCCTCCCTCTCCTCCTCAGTCAGCCCTCCCTCCCTCCCTCCCTCCCTCCCTCCCTCCCTCCCTCCCTCCCTCCCTCCCTCCCTCCCTCCCTCCCTCCCTCCCTCCCTCTCCTCCTCAGTCAGCCCTCCCTCCCTCCCTCCCTCCCTCCCTCTCCTCCTCAGTCAGCCCTCCCTCCCTCTCCTCCTCAGTCAGCCCTCCCTCCCTCCCTCTCCTCCTCAGTCAGCCCTCCCTCCCTCCCTCCCTCCCTCTCCTCCTCAGTCAGCCCTCCCTCCCTCCCTCCCTCCCTCCCTCCCTCTCCTCCTCAGTCAGCTCTCCCTCCCTCCCTCCCTCCCTCTCCTCCTCAGTCAGCCCTCCCTCCCTCCCTCTCCTCCTCAGTCAGCCCTCCCTCCCTCCCTCTCCTCCTCAGTCAGCCCTCCCTCCCTCCCTCTCCTCCTCAGTCAGCCCTCCCTCCCTCTCCTTCTCAGTCAGCCCTCCCTCCCTCCCTCTCCTCCTCAGTCAGCCCTCCCTCCCTCTCCTCCTCAGTCAGCCCTCCCTCCCTCTCCTCCTCAGTCAGCCCTCCCTCCCTCTCCTCCTCTGTCAGCCCTCCCTCCCTCTCCTCCTCAGTCAGCCCTCCCTCCCTCTCCTCCTCAATCAGCCCTCCCTCCCTCTCCTCCTCTGTCAGCCCTCCCTCCCTCTCCTCCTCTGTCAGCCCTCCCTCTCCTCCTCAGTCAGCCCTCCCTCCCTCTCCTCCTCAGTCAGCCCTCCCTCCCTCTCCTCCTCAGTCAGCCCTCCCTCCCTCCCTCTCCTCCTCAGTCAGCCCTCCCTCCCTCCCTCTCCTCCTCAGTCAGCCCTCCCTCCCTCCCTCCCTCCCTCCCTCCCTCCCTCCCTCCCTCCCTCTCCTCCTCAGTCAGCCCTCCCTCCCTCCCTCCCTCCCTCTCCTCCTCAGTCAGCCCTCCCTCCCTCTCCTCCTCAGTCAGCCCTCCCTCCCTCCCTCCCTCTCCTCCTCAGTCAGCCCTCCCTCCCTCCCTCCCTCCCTCCCTCCCTCTCCTCCTCAGTCAGCCCTCCCTCCCTCCCTCCCTCCCTCCCTCCCTCCCTCTCCTCCTCAGTCAGCCCTCCCTCCCTCCCTCCCTCCCTCTCCTCCTCAGTCAGCCCTCCCTCCCTCCCTCTCCTCCTCAGTCAGCCCTCCCTCCCTCCCTCTCCTCCTCAGTCAGCCCTCCCTCCCTCCCTCTCCTCCTCAGTCAGCCCTCCCTCCCTCCCTCTCCTCCTCAGTCAGCCCTCCCTCCCTCCCTCCCTCTCCTCCTCAGTCAGCCCTCCCTCCCTCTCCTCCTCAGTCAGCCCTCCCTCCCTCCCTCTCCTCCTCAGTCAGCCCTCCCTCCCTCTCCTCCTCAGTCATCCCTCCCTCCCTCCCTCTCCTCCTCAGTCAGCCCTCCCTCCCTCTCCTTCTCAGTCAGCCCTCCCTCCCTCCCTCTCCTCCTCAGTCAGCCCTCCCTCCCTCTCCTCCTCAGTCAGCCCTCCCTCCCTCTCCTCCTCAGTCAGCCCTCCCTCCCTCTCCTCCTCAGTCAGCCCTCCCTCCCTCTCCTTCTCAGTCAGCCCTCCCTCCCCCTCCTCTTCTACTAGGGCTATACTCCAATGAATGATTGAGGACACACGGAAGTCCCAGTTTTCCTACCGCATCTCTGAATCAGACCTCTAGTGTGAAGCCTGAAGCTATCATATTCATTTAAAGCAATATATGTAATTTCCTCGCTACCATATCAAAAAGACATCCCCCATGTCAATATCCACCATGAACACGGAGTGGGCTGCCATTGCCAACTCTGAAAGATAGAAACTATGTGACAGTCACTCATTCTACAGTTTACAGTGTTTACAAAGCTAACTGGAACTAAACATTTCCATCCTCAGGTCTCTGTACCGGTACCCCCATTGACTCTGTACCGGTACCCCCATTTACTCTGTACCGGTGCCCCCATTTACTCTGTACCGGTGCCCCCATTGACTCTGCACCGGTACCCCCATTGACTCTGCACCGGTACCCCCCATTGACTCTGTACCGGTACCCCCCATTGACTCTGCACCGGTACCCCCATTGACTCTGTACCGGTACCCCCATTGACTCTGTACCGGTACCCCCATTGACTCTGCACCGGTACCCCCATTGACTCTGTACCGGTACCCCCATTGACTCTGTACCGGTACCCCCCATTGACTCTGCACCGGTACCCCCATTGACTCTGCACCGGTACCCCCATTGACTCTGTACCGGTACCCCCATTGACTCTGCACCGGTACCCCCATTGACTCTGCACCGGTACCCCCATTGACTCTGTACCGGTACCCCCATTGACTCTGCACCGGTACCCCCATTGACTCTGTACCGGTACCCCCATTTACTCTGTACCGGTACCCCCATTGACCCTGTACCGGTACCCCCATTTACTCTGCACCGGTACCCCCATTGACCCTGTACCGGTGTCCCCCCTGTATATAACCTTCCTACTGTTTTATTTTCCTGCTGCTATTTATTTATTTGCTATTTTTATTTTTTTCTTAAACTGCATTGTTGGTTAAAGGCTTGTAAGTAAGCATTTCACTGTAATGTATACACCTGTTGTATTCGGCGGGCATGTGGCAAATAACATTTGATTTGATTTGATTGTCTTTAGACTATAGACAGCAAGACTCAGTCTCAATGGCAGTTAATTTGGGAAGGAAGGATCCTCTCTCTCTATCTCTCATCCTCAGTGAGCTCATGCTGCTCAAATGACTCACATCCCTTTTTCTCCTTCCACCATATCCTTCTCTGGCTCAGATATGAGCCGCAAGAGCTACAAATGACCAAATATGGAGAAAAAAGTAAGAAAGATTTGAGGGCAAAATTGATTCCCCTTGGCTTCTCCAAGGGAAGGCCAAAGTCAAACAGGGGCCAAATATGGCAGGCCAAAGTCACACAGGGGCCAAATATGGCAGGCCAAAGTCACACAGGGGCCAAATATGGCAGGCCAAAGTCACAGAGCAGTAGAATCAGATTTAAAAAACAGGTAAAAATACACCTTATGGAACAACGGGGACTGTGAAGAGACACACACAAAGGTACAGACACATGCACACTGCACACATTGTGATATTGTTGTATGGTGGTATTAAACATTTTGTATTGTAGATATGTAGTGGTGTAATAATGTCATATGATGTACTGTTTTATATTTTGTTTTATATGTAATGTAAGTGCTTTAATATGTTTGGACCCCAGGAAGGGTAGCTGCTGCCTTGGCAGCAGCTAATGGGGATCCCTAATTAATACAAATACAAATACAGAGGGGCCAAATATGACAGGCCAAATTCATATAGGGGCCAAATATGACAGGCCAAATTCATGTTTGATGCAACAACATCCTAATCAGCTACCAATAGATTTTTTGGAATATACAACTGTCCTGTATAAAGAAGCTACCTGAACCTGCATGACATGAGCCGTCCTCACGCTCTCTCCCAGCTTGGATAGAATGTTGTTGTGCGTAAAACCAATTTATTAATGCAAAATAATAATTTTTTTACATTACATTTGAGTCATTTTAGCAGACCCTCTTATCCAGAGCGACTTACAGTTAGCGAGTGCATAAATTTTTCATACTGGCCCCCCGTGGGAATCGAACCCACAACCCTGGCGTTGCAAGCACCATGCTCTACCAAATGAGCTACAGGGGACAGTCAGTCCACCCTCAAAACACTATCTTACTAGGGATAGTTTCATTATGCAGTGTAGCCTGCTGTCTACAGCTATATAGGCTACGGTATTTAGCTGCTATTTAAAAAATATATATATACATCAACAATGAGGAAAAAAGTTGTCGGCTTGAGGATAAATTCAGCCACTATATATTGTTGAACTCAGCGGGTTTTGTCTGGCTAATAGCCTACACAAATTGGCTGCAATATTTAAGGTAAATTAAATCCACCTTGAGAGACTCCCCTGGTCTCCTGAAATCCTCCTTGTGTAACCGGTGTGAAATGGCTAGCTAGTTAGGTAACGGTGCTTCGAGGGTGACTGTTGTCGATGTGTGCAGAGGGTCCCTGGTTCAAGCCCAGGTAGGGGCGAGGAGAGGGACGGGAGCAACACTATTACACTTGCTGCTTCACCTTGAGAGACTCCCCTGAAGTCCTCCTTGCTGCTTCTCTCTCTGTCTTTCTTTCTCTGAGAAGGAAGACTGTGTCTGTGCTTGTCTTTCTCTGAGAAGGAAGACTGTGTCTGTGCTTGTCTTTCTCTGAGAAGGAAGACTGTGTCTGTGCTTGTCTTTCTCTGAGAAGGAAGACTGTGTCTGTGCTTGTCTCTCTCTGAGAAGGAAGACTGTGTCTGTGCTTGTCTTTCTCTGAGAAGGAAGGCGCAGGTGGACTACACCCTGTGCTTGTCTTTCTCTGAGAAGGAAGACTGTGTCTGTGCTTGTCTTTCTCTGAGAAGGAAGGCGCAGGTGCACTACACCCTGTGCTTGTCTTTCTCTGAGAAGGAAGACTGTGTCTGTGCTTGTCTTTCTCTGAGAAGGAAGACTGTGTATGTGCTTGTCTCTCTGTTTTCTACGTAGAGGCCTACAGCCTGCTAGTGATAACCCAAAAATATATTGCAATATTATTTTTGCGCTAGTTGGCTATACCTGCACCAAAAGTCCAGGCCTGTAGGTCCAGGGCCCGACTGTTTTCTAGGTCCAGGGCCCGACTGTTTTCTAGGTCCAGGGCCCGACTGTTTTCTAGGTCCAGGGCCCGACTGTTTTCTATACTAAGTATTGCCAAGTCTTAAATGATGCATGCCTACATTTACCAGCTATAAGGGACTGTTGATATCGCAACCACATAACTAAAAACGCCGGTTCACCAATATGAACGAAAAATCTCCTGATGTGCTCTTGAGAAAGGCTCATAAACCTAATTGCTCCTAGAAGCCCTCAATAACTGTCCACTAAAGATTTACATGTTAGTCATTTAGCAGACGCTCTTATCCAGAGCGACTTCTAGGAGCAATTAGGTTTATGAGCCTTTCTCAAGAGCACATCGGGAGATTTTTCACCTAGTAGGCTTGGGGATTCGAACCAGCGACCTTTCAGTTACTGGCCCAATGCTGTTAAACACTAGGCTACTTGTTTGCATCTGCCAGTTTATTAGCTGTCCAGTATCCAGACGATCTGTCCCCAGAGCTTCCTATACAGTTAATCTCTTTCCGTAACGTGTTGAGGCCGGCAGTTAAGGAGAACGAGAGGCTCAATTAAAGATGTTTGCGGAACGGCTGTATTTGAAGCACCACTCCCTTATGCCCAGTTTCCCTGATGTTGCTACGGCAATCAAGCAGTTTTTACCATCCCTGTACCTGGAGAGATCGTTTTCTCAACTAAAACTCATAAAGAACTACCTAAGAGGCATTAGGCTCTCGGTCTGATAGGCTTTTTTGAACACCTGAGTAAGCTCCACTCATTACACTGGCGCCATTTTAGCCTTGACCACAACATTTCGTTCACAGATATCCCCTTACTTTCAATCGGTTACATGTTGTATTTTTCAAGGCCTGAGGCACTTTTTCAGTCACATTCCTGAAGCCCAAGAAACACACACACACACACAGCTTCCTAGTACATATGGAAATTAGAAAGGTGGCTGAATGACTTTCTGGAGAGTTACTGTCAAAATAACTTCTTACATAAAAATTTAAAAAAAGACTGATGGCAGGCGCATGGGTCCCCAGAACTAGTGACCCCCCCGCCTTGACACACAAGCTAATTACAGTTCTGAAGTTGAACAAAAGACAAAAGATGCAAATTATTTTTGTGCAAAGCTGTACCATCCAATACACTGAACGACACGATGTGCACGCAGCTGTGAAAGCACAAGCTGTATGAATACAGAGCCATTCATGTTCCAATGCAAAACCACATGCTGCCTTCTAGTGAGTTGGAGTGTCTGATCTCTGATTCAGCAGTATAGGAGACAGCAGTATAGGAGACAGCAGTATAGGAGACAGCAGTATAGGGGACAGCAGTATAGGGGACAGCAGTATAGGGGACAGCAGTATAGGAGACAGCAGTATAGGAGACAGCAGTATAGGAGACAGCAGTATAGGAGACAGTAGTATAGGGGACAGCAGTATAGGGGACAGCAGTATAGGAGACAGCAGTATAGGGGACAGCAGTATAGGAGACAGCAGTATAGGAGACAGCAGTATAGGAGACAGCAGTATAGGAGACAGCAGTATAGGGGACAGCAGTATAGGGGACAGCAGTATAGGGGACAGCAGTATAGGGGACAGCAGTATAGGGGACAGCAGTATAGGGGACAGCAGTATAGGAGACAGCAGTATAGGGGACAGCAGTATAGGGGACAGCAGTATAGGAGACAGCAGTATAGGGGACAGCAGTATAGGGGACAGCAGTATAGGGGACAGCAGTATAGGGGACAGCGGTATAGGGGACAGCGGTATAGGGGACAGCGGTATAGGAGACAGCAGTATAGGGGACAGCAGTATAGGGGACAGCAGTATAGGGGACAGCAGTATAGGAGACAGCAGTATAGGGGACAGCAGTATAGGGGACAGCAGTATAGGAGACAGCAGTATAGGGGACAGCAGTATAGGGGACAGCAGTATAGGGGACAGCAGTATAGGGGACAGCAGTATAGGAGACAGCAGTATAGGGGACAGCAGTATAGGGGACAGCAGTATAGGAGACAGCAGTATAGGGGACAGCAGTATAGGGGACAGTAGTATAGGGGACAGTAGTATAGGGGACAGCAGTATAGGGGACAGCAGTATAGGGGACAGTAGTATAGGGGACAGCAGTATAGGGGACAGCAGTATAGGGGACAGCAGTATAGGAGACAGCAGTATAGGAGACAGCAGTATAGGAGACAGCAGTATAGGGGACAGCAGTATAGGAGACAGCAGTATAGGGGACAGCAGTATAGGAGACAGCAGTATAGGAGACAGCAGTATAGGGGACAGCAGTATAGGAGACAGCAGTATAGGAGACAGCAGTATAGGAGACAGCAGTATAGGAGACAGCAGTATAGGGGACAGCAGTATAGGGGACAGCAGTATAGGGGACAGCAGTATAGGAGACAGCAGTATAGGAGACAGCAGTATAGGAGACAGCGGTATAGGGGACAGCAGTATAGGAGACAGCAGTATAGGAGACAGCAGTATAGGAGACAGCAGTATAGGGGACAGCGGTATAGGGGACAGCGGTATAGGGGACAGCGGTATAGGAGACAGCTGTATAGGAGACAGCAGTATAGGAGACAGCAGTATAAGAGACAGCAGTATAGGGGACAGCAGTATAGGGGACAGCAGTATAGGGGACAGCTGTATAGGGGACAGCAGTATAAGAGACAGCGGTATAGGGGACAGCAGTATAGGGGACAGCTGTATAGGGGACAGCAGTATAGGGGACAGCAGTATAGGGGACAGCAGTATAGGGGACAGCAGTATAGGGGACAGCAGTATAGGAGACAGCAGTATAGGGGACAGCAGTATAGGGGACAGTAGTATAGGGGACAGCAGTATAGGAGACAGCAGTATAGGGGACAGCTGTATAGGGGACAGCGGTATAGGAGACAGCAGTATAGGAGACAGCAGTATAGGGGACAGCAGTATAGGGGACAGCGGTATAGGAGACAGCAGTATAGGGGACAGCAGTATAGGGGACAGCAGTATAGGAGACAGCAGTATAGGGGACAGCAGTATAGGGGACAGCAGTATAGGAGACAGCAGTATAAGAGACAGCAGTATAGGGGACAGCAGTATAGGGGACAGCAGTATAGGGGACAGCAGTATAGGGGACAGTAGCACTACTTCTGTCTGTGTATCCACTCAGCAGTCTACCCTACTAACTCTACAGGGACAAGGCCAACAGTCTAGTCTACAGGGACAAGGCCAACAGTCTACTCTACTAACTCTACAGGGACAAGGCCAACAGTCTACTCTACAGGGACAAGGCCAACAGTCTAGTCTAGAGGGACAAGGCCAACAGTCTAGTCTACAGGGACAAGGCCAACAGTCTACTCTACTAACTCTACAGGGACAAGGCCAACAGTCTAGTCTACAGGGACAAGGCCAACAGTCTATTCTCCAGGGACAAGGCCAACAGTCTATTCTCCAGGGACAAGGCCAACAGTCTATTCTCCAGGGACAAGGCCAACAGTCTACTCTACAGGGACAAGGCCAACAGTCTATTCTACAGGGACAAGGCCAACAGTCTATTCTCCAGGGACAAGGCCAACAGTCTATTCTCCAGGGACAAGGCCAACAGTCTATTCTCCAGGGACAAGGCCAACAGTCTATTCTCCAGGGACAAGGCCAACAGTCTACTCTACAGGGACAAGGCCAACAGTCTAGTCTACAGGGACAAGGCCAACAGTCTACTCTACAGGGACAAGGCCAACAGTCTAGTCTACAGGGACAAGGCCAACAGTCTACTCTACAGGGACAAGGCCAACAGTCTAGTCTACAGGGACAAGGCCAACAGTCTACTCTACAGGGACAAGGCCAACAGTCTATTCTCCAGGGACAAGGCCAACAGTCTATTCTCCAGGGACAAGGCCAAC
This sequence comes from Coregonus lavaretus, assembly GCF_964263955.1. Classification (NCBI taxonomy): domain Eukaryota; kingdom Metazoa; phylum Chordata; class Actinopteri; order Salmoniformes; family Salmonidae; genus Coregonus; species Coregonus lavaretus. Next base: position 26,244 of record NW_028161000.1, on the reverse strand, counting down.
AGTCTATTCTCCAGGGACAAGGCCAACAGTCTACTCCCCTCCCCCCAATCACTCAGCACTAATGGCTGCCCCCTCTGAACCACCTATTCAGTAGCCTAAAGACAAACATGTTATTCATGAATAAAAGTTAACCTGGCTCCTTTCCCAAACCACCTGGGGTGTACCTAACAGGTAGGTACTGATAACCCATTTAACAGTCCCACTGTCTGCCACACAGACAGACTGCTGGTGATTAACACCACATCATTACTCATGACTGAGACCCTTCCCCAGTACTGCTGGAGTAACAGGCTTCACAGTACATCGACCTCTCTCACAAGTCCTTACCAGTCCTTGATCTTTCCTTCCTTTTCTCACAAAACACCTGAGCGTCCTCTTGGCAATGTCTTAGCCAGCTACGCCACCGAAAAGCTAGCATTTGATAGAGACATTTCAAGCTGAGGAGTGAGGTTACCGATCCCAACCCAACTCTGTTCCAATGGACAGTGGAGGGGTTGAAACGATTACAGGCAGCTCCAAGACAACACTCCTCAAGTACCTGAACTGATGCAATACAATAGGACATAGCAGGAAGCAATAGGACATCGCTGGAAGCAATAGGACATAGCAGGAAGCAATAGGACATAGCAGGAAGCAATAGGACATAGCAGGAAGCAATAGGACATAGCAGGAAGCAATAGGACATAGCAGGAAGCAATAGGACATAGCAGGAAGCAATAGGACATAGCAGGAAGCAATAGGACATTGCAGGAAGCAATAGGACATCGCAGGAAGCAATAGGACATCGCAGGAAGCAATAGGACATAGCAGGAAGCAATAGGACATCGCAGGAAGCAATAGGACATAGCAGGAAGCAATAGGACATCGCTGGAAGCAATAGGACATAGCAGGAAGCAATAGGACATCGCAGGAAGCAATAGGACATAGCAGGAAGCAATAGGACATCGCAGGAAGCAATAGGACATAGCAGGAAGCAATAGGACATAGCAGGAAGACAGACACAGCTTTAGTATACTGTAGTATGACTAGGCCTACCTCTTCCTCAGACCTCACAGCTGGTATGACGGTTCTTTGGTCTCCTCCTGGTCGCTGCCTCTTTCTTCTGGTACACCTTCCTTCACGTCTGAAAGAGAGAGCAGGCATGTATGACTGTCTGAGCCGGGCCAGAGTGAGCTAGGGTTAGAAATAGATGATGACTACAACAGTCATTCCTGGGTGAGTTTGACATGGAAATAGAATCGATGACTACAAGGTTCAAAGTCATTCTATTTCGGAGAAGTTGCGTGATCCTTTGTACAAAGGCCAACACCAACACAGACATTATTCTGGTCCCCCCTTCCTTAGAGTTCATATCATTGAATGGATAGCACAGTAGCCTGAGTGCCACTCAGTTTGTGCTATCATGTTAACGCCTTCACTCATTGTCATAACAAACATGAACAATAAAGTTGGCAATATCACAAACAGATCTGGGACCAGGCTAATGATACAGTGCTCCTGAAACTGAACTTTGCACAAGGAGCAGGCAACTCTTTCCATGCACTATGTCTGGTCTTCCCTGTCTGCCATATCAACCAACTGGTCCTTCCTGTCTGTCATATCATCCAACTGGTCCTTCCTGTCTGTCATATCAACCAACTGGTCCTTCCTGTCTGTCATATCATCCAACTGGTCCTTCCTGTCTGTCATATCAACCAACTGGTCCTTCCTGTCTGTCATATCAACCAACTGGTCCTTCCTGTCTGTCATATCAACCAACAGGTCCTTCCTGTCTGTCATATCAACCAACAGGTCCTTCCTGTCTGTCATATCAACCAACAGGTCCTTCCTGTCTGTCATATCAACCAACAGGTCCTTCCTGTCTGTCATATCAACCAACTGGTCCTTCCTGTCTGTCATATCAACCAACTGGTCCTTCCTGTCTGTCATATCAACCAACTGGTCCTTCCTGTCTGTCATATCAACCAACTGGTCCTTCCTGTCTGTCATATCAACCAACTGGTCCTTCCTGTCTGTCATATCAACCAACTGGTCTTTCCATATCAACCAACTGGTCCTTCCTGTCTGTCATATCAACCAACTGGTCTTTCTATATCAACCAACTGGTTGGTCCTGTCTGTCATATCAACCAACTGGTCTTTCTATATCAACCAACTGGTTGGTCCTGTCTGTCATATCAACCAACTGGTCTTTCTATATCAACCAACTGGTTGGTCCTGTCCGTCATATCAACCAACTGGTTGGTCCTGTCTGTCATATCAACCAACTGGTCGGTCCTGTCCGTCATATCATCCATCCAGCTGGTCTTTCTATATCAACCAACTGGTTGGTCCTGTCCGTCATATCAACCAACTGGTTGGTCCTGTCTGTCATATCAACCAACTGGTCGGTCCTGTCCGTCATATCATCCATCCAGCTGGTCTTTCTATATCAACCAACAGGTCCTTCCTGTCTGTCATATCAACCAACAGGTCCTTCCTGTCCGTCATATCAACCAACTGGTTGGTCCTGTCTGTCATATCAACCAACTGGTCGGTCCTGTCCGTCATATCATCCATCCAGCTGGTCTTTCTATATCAACCAACTGGTTGGTCCTGTCCGTCATATCAACCAACTGGTTGGTCCTGTCTGTCATATCAACCAACTGGTTGGTCCTGTCCGTCATATCAACCAACTGGTTGGTCCTGTCTGTCATATCAACCAACTGGTCGGTCCTGTCCGTCATATCATCCATCCAGCTGGTCTTTCTATATCAACCAACTGGTTGGTCCTGTCCGTCATATCAACCAACTGGTTGGTCCTGTCTGTCATATCAACCAACTGGTCGGTCCTGTCCGTCATATCATCCATCCAGCTGGTCTTTCTATATCAACCAACAGGTCCTTCCTGTCTGTCATATCAACCAACAGGTCCTTCCTGTCTGTCATATCAACCAACTGGTCCTTCCTGTCTGTCATATCAACCAACTGGTCCTTCCTGTCTGTCATATCAACCAACTGGTTGGTCCTGTCTGTCATATCAACCAACTGGTCCTTCCTGTCTGTCATATCAACCAACTGGTCTTTCTATATCAACCAACTGGTTGGTCCTGTCTGTCATATCAACCAACTGGTCTTTCTATATCAACCAACTGGTTGGTCCTGTCCGTCATATCAACCAACTGGTTGGTCCTGTCTGTCATATCAACCAACTGGTCGGTCCTGTCCGTCATATCATCCATCCAGCTGGTCTTTCTATATCAACCAACTGGTTGGTCCTGTCCGTCATATCAACCAACTGGTTGGTCCTGTCTGTCATATCAACCAACTGGTTGGTCCTGTCCGTCATATCAACCAACAGGTCCTTCCTGTCTGTCATATCAACCAACAGGTCCTTCCTGTCTGTCATATCAACCAACTGGTCCTTCCTGTCTGTCATATCAACCAACAGGTCCTTCCTGTCTGTCATATCAACCAACAGGTCCTTCCTGTCTGTCATATCAACCAACTGGTCCTTCCTGTCTGTCATATCAACCAACTGGTCCTTCCTGTCTGTCATATCAACCAACTGGTCCTTCCTGTCTGTCATATCAACCAACTGGTCTTTCTATATCAACCAACTGGTTGGTCCTGTCTGTCATATCAACCAACTGGTCTTTCTATATCAACCAACTGGTTGGTCCTGTCCGTCATATCAACCAACTGGTTGGTCCTGTCTGTCATATCAACCAACTGGTCGGTCCTGTCCGTCATATCATCCATCCAG
>NW_028161000.1:0-17500 GCF_964263955.1 Coregonus lavaretus | reverse complement strand
CTATTTCTTCTGCATTCTTTACATCAACGAACAACATGGCATCATAAGCTACATTTCTATAATCTCCCATGTTCAAATACACAAATATGAAATAGGTTTCCATGTTTCTCTTACCTCGGCTTTCTAGGAATCAAGAGTTTCAGAATCCCACTAAGAAAGTGAAACTTATTTTCCCCAAATCTGAAAGTGGCAGGCAGTGACGTCAGAGCTGGAAATTCCAACGGCCAGAGAGTCCGTGGAGATGTTTGCCCATGTAAGGCAGTCATTTACCCATGTAAGGCAGTCATTTATCCATGTAAGGAAGTCATTTATCCATGTAAGGCAGTCATTTACCCATGCAAGGCAGTCTTTTACCCATGTAAGGCAGTCATTTACCCATGTAAGGCAGTCATTTACCCATGTAAGGCAGTCATTTATCCATGTAAGGAAGTCATTTATCCATGTAAGGCAGTCATTTACCCATGCAAGGCAGTCTTTTACCCATGTAAGGCAGTCATTTACCCATGTAAGGCAGTCATTTACCCATGTAAGGAAGTCATTTATCCATGTAAGGCAGTCATTTATCCATGTAAGGCAGTCATTTACCCATGTAAGGCAGTCATTTACCCATGTAAGGCAGTCATTTACCCATGTAAGGCAGTCATTTATCCATGTAAGGCAGTCATTTACCCATGTAAGGCAGTCATTTGCCCATGTCATTTGCTCATGCAAGGCAGGAATTTGCCCATGTAACGCAGTAATTTGCCCATGTAATACAATAATTTGTCCATGTAAGGTAATAATTTGCTAATGTAAGGCAGTCATTTGTCCGTGTAAGCATAACCGTGGGAATGAAGGGGTGCTGCTCTCAACACCCTCTGAAAAATCAGAATTAAAATAAATATATAGAAAATATATATATATATATATATATGTTTTCACAAAAGTAGTGCACTGGGCTAGTATTAGCGGACCTATATATACCGCTGTAGCCGGGCAAAAAAAGATTCAGTAGTTGGAATTGTAAGAGTTGTTGCCCTGTCCCTTTCTCTGAAATTACCATTCTAATAGAATTCAGAAAGAACAAAACCCTGCCTTCAAACATTTACATCAAAAGGTGCAAAGTTATGGGCAAAAACACAAAACATCCACATCAAATTAAATATTTTTCTTGATCAAATAACATAGAAAACAACCACTTTTTTTTGTGTGCGGTATTAATTTACCATTCTTACAAACCGCTTAATGTAAATGTACATTACTGTATTGTACGTAGGCTGGTCATCTAGGTTTGTACCTGTAGAAGTTCCATCACCATGTATGAAAAATGTATGCACTCACTAACTGTGAGTCGCTCTGGATAAGAGCGTCTGCTAAATGACTAAAATGTTGTTTTTTTAATGAAGAAAAACAATGTGCACTACAGTAATTGAGTCCATTGAGACATCAAGTGGTTTGTGATGATGTAGCTCTGTTGGTAGAGCATGGTGCTTGCAATGCCAGGGTTGTGGGTTCAATTCCCACGGGGGACCAGTATGAAAAATGTATGCACTCACTACCGTAAGTTGCTCTGGATAAGAGTGTTTAGTAAAAGGAATGAATACACTATTTCAGTTTTCACATAGAAATAAGTTGCATTTGCAAAGTATTTCTAGAAACTGGAAAACATATATCAAGCAAGTATTTTTATATTCCACAAGTGTTATCAGATTAACAGTTTTGTACAGATAATTATCAGACTCAAGTTACACATGCTGGTAAACACTAAAATACAAATACATTTAATTTAATTTAATTTATTTCACAAAAGTAGTGCACTGGGCCTTTGCTAGTCCTGTATTAGCAGACTGATATAGACGTCTTCAGCAGGCAAAAAATATATACTCTACATTGCAGGCAGTAATTTGTCCATGTAAGGCAGCAATTTACCCATGTAAGGCAGTAATTTTCCCATGTAATTTTCCCATGTAAGGCAGTAATTTCCCATGTAATCTGTCCATGTAAGGCAGTAATTTACCCATGTAAGGCAGTAATTTGCCCACGCAAGGCCGTAATTTGTCCTTGTAAGGCAGTCATTTGTCCTTGTAAGGCAGCAATTTGCCCATGTAAGGTAGTAATTTACCCATGTAAGGTAGTAATTTGCCCATGTAAGGCAGTCATTTGCCCACGCAAGGCCGTAATTTGTCCTTGTAAGGCAGTAATTTGTCCATGTAAGGCAGCAATTTGCCCATGTAATTTGCCTATGTAAGGCAATAATTTGCCCATGTAAGGCAGTAATTTACCCATGCAAGGCAGTAATTTGTCCATGTAAGGCAGTCATTTGTCCATGTAAAGCAGTAATTTACCCATGCAAGGCAGTAATTTGTCCATGTAAGGTAGAAATGTTCCCATGTAAGGCAATCATTTGCCCATGTAAGGCAGTTATTTTCCCATGTAATTTGACCATTTAAGGCAGTAATTTACCAATGTAAGGCAGTAATTTGCCCATGTAAGGCAGTAATTTGCCCATGTAAGGCAGTAATTTGCCCATGTAAGGCAGTAATTTGCCCATGTAAGGCAGTAATTACCCATGTAAGGCAGTAATTTGCCAATGTAAGGCAGTAATTTGCCCATGTAAGGCAGTAATTACCCATGTAAGGCAGTAATTTGCCCATGTAAGGCAGTAATTTGCCCATGTAAGGCAGTAAATGTTATATTTACAAATGCTCTTCCTCATCTTATCTTGTGTTTGTATTGCCATGCAAACATTGTAAAACACACAAATTAATCATCATGAGAATGAGTTAAACAGACAGCTACATCCTTCTCTGAGTGCATGGAGGTACAGTGCATTCGGAAAGTATTCAGCCTTATTCTAAAATGAATTAAATAGTTTTCATCCTCCTCAATCTAAACACATTACCCCATAATGACGAAGCAAAAACAGTTGTTTAAATTTTTTTTTAAAATAAGCAACTGAAATATCACATAAGTATTCAGACCCTTTACTCAGTAGAAGCACCTTTGGCAGCGATCACAGCCTCAAGTCTTCTTACATTACATTTTAGTCATTTAGCAGACGCTCTTATCCAGAGCGACTTACAGGAGCAATTAGGGTTAAGTGCCTTGCTCAAGGGCACATCGACAGATTTTTCACCTAGTCGGCGATTAGAACCAGCGACCTTTCGGTTACTGGCATAGCAATCTTAACCACTAAGCTACCTGCTGCCCCACTAAGCTACCGCCTCTTAGGTATGACACTACAAGCTTGGCACACCTGTATTTAGGGAGTTTCTCCCATTCTACTCTGCAGATCCTCTCAAGCTCTGTCAGGTTGGATGGGGAGTGTCACTACACAGCTATTTTCAGGTCACTCCAGAGATGTTCGATCGGGTTCAAGTCCGGGCTCTGGCTGGGCCACTCAAGGACATTCAGAGACTTGTCCTGAAGCCACTCCTGCTTTGTCTTGGCTGTGTGTTTAGGGTCGTTGTCCTGTTGGAAGGTGAACCTTCGCCCCAGTCTGAGGTCCTGAGCGCTCTGGAGCAGGTTTTCATCAAGGATCTCTCTGTACTTTGCTCCGTTCATCTTTCCCTCGATCATGACTAGTCTCCCAGTCCCTGCCGCTGTCAGAGTGACCATCGGGTTCTTGGTCACCTCCCTGACCAAGGCCCTTCTCCCCCGATTGCTCAGTTTGGCTGGGCGGCCAGCTCTAGGAAAAGTCTTGATGGTTCCAAACGTCTTCCATTTAAGAATGATGGAGGCCACTGTGTTCTTGGGGACCTTCAATGCTGCAGACATTTTTTGGTACCCTTCCTGTCTCGGAGCTCTACGGACAATTCCTTCGACCTCTTGAATTGGTTTTTGCTCTGCCATGCACTGTCAACTGTGGGACCTTATATAGACAGGTGTGTGCCTTTCCAAATCATGTCAAATCAATTGAATTTACCACAGTTGGACTCCAATCAAGTTGTAGAAACATCTCAAGGATGATCAATGGAAACAGGATGCACCTGAGCTCAATTTCGAGTCTCATAGCAAAGGGTCTGAATACTTCTGTAAATAAGGTATTTCTGTTTTTTATTTGTATACATTTGCTAACATTTCTAAAAACCTGTTTTCACTTTGTCATTATGGGGTATTATGTGTAGATTGATGAGGATTTGTATTTATTTAATTCGTTTTAGAATAAGGCTGTAATGTAACAAAATGTGGAAAAAGTGAAGGGGTCTGAATACTTTCCAATGGTACTGTATACTGTAGGCCTTAGTGCACGTGTCAAACTCATTCCACGGAGGGCCGAGTGTCTGCAGATTTTCTCTCCACCCTTGTACTTGATTGATGAATTAAGGTCACTAATTACTGGTTGTCTAGGTCTTAATTGAAAGGAAAATCCAAAAAACCTGCAGACACTTGGCCCTCCGTGCAATGGGTTTGACACCTCTGCCTTAGTGCATATAAAATAATATATATCACCCTCTTCAGATATAGAATAAAGATGTTACATTATTGTAGGATGTAGCCCAGGCTATATTGTACTGTTGAACTAAACTAAATCATTACTTAAATGCAAGGAAGATCATGACCAATTCCCAACATTATCTTGGTAATATAGGGTTAGGGTAATATAGGGTTAGGGTAATATAGGGTTAGGGTAATATAGGGTTAGGGTTATATAGGGTTAGGGTTATATAGGTTTAGGGTAATATAGGGTTAGGGTTATATAGGGTTAGGGTTATATAGGGTTAGGGTAATATAGGGTTAGAGTTATATAGGGTTAGGGTAATATAGGGTTAGGGTAATATAGGGTTAGGGTTATATAGGGTTAGGGTTATATAGGGTTAGGGTAATATAGGGTTAGGGTTATATAGGGTTAGGGTAATATAGGGTTAGGGTAATATAGGGTTAGGGTTATATAGGGTTAGGGTTATATAGGGTTAGGGTAATATAGGGTTAGGGTAATATAGGGTTAGGGTCAGGGTAATATAGGGTTAGGGTAATATACTGTAGGCCAAGCGTTAAAGCTAGAATCCTTAGTTGCTACATCGATTTTTGGACTTATAAATTAATGATATATACCAATTGATTGTTGAAGGATATAATTTATATGTCTCATGAGCTTAGTTCAACCGTTGTACCCCATCAGAACCCAAAATATACGTTTGTTTTACTCCAATGTTTGTAAACAATGTAAATTTGCAAGCTGCAATATGCTGCAATATGTAACTTTTTGGGGGACCCATCCAAATTCACATAGAAATGTGAGTTATAGATCTGTCATTCTCATTGAAAGCAAGTCTAAGAAGCGGTAGATCTGTTCTATGTGCGCTATTTCTATGCTTCCCGTTCTTAAGTTTAGTTTTTTTGCGTCTTTTACTTTGGGTTTTGTACACCCGCTTCAAACAGCTGAAAATACAATATTTCTGGTTATGGAAAATATATTTCACAACGGTTTAGATGGTACAATGATTCTCTACACTACACTTGCTTGTTTTGTCACATAAACTGACATTTGACAAACTATTCACATTTTAGAAACCAGGAAATGGCAGAGCAATTTCTGCATAGAGCATCTTTAAAACTATAATTTTGACATCATGGATGGTCAGTCATGCATCCATAGCTCTGTCTATGAATTAGATATTTGATCAAAACAGATCATTGACATTTCAAATGCAGCCTGAGTGCTTTTTCATTCATTACGTTTCATTACAAAAAGAAATATCAACCTCATTCACCTCTGACCTTTACGAGTGCACAGCAAGCCATATCAGACATGGGCTGGTTTCTGGTTTCTGCTTCACCACATATGTTTGCCATGCAAAGCAGTTTGTTTGCATGTCCTGGATTTAATGCAAATCATGATAACTGTACAAGGACCTTTGATTTTGTGCATGCATTCTAAGTAGCCGTACAATAGTAGTGTTATAATAATTACGGTAGTCTCACTTAGTTTCAGTCCCAAATGGCACCCTATTCCCTACATAGTGCACTACTTTTGACCAGAGCCGTATTTGATGCAGTCTGACTCTCTGATTCCACAGCTATGGTAACAGGGGGAGAGATTCAAGTTAAATACAGATTTAACACACTTTTTGCTAGTCTTTGGATCATAACAGTGTTTGTCTCTAGTAGATTCAACAGTGTTTGTCTCTAGTAGATTCGCCAAAACCACCTACCGGTAGTGGGTTATGGTAGTGGGTTATGGTAGTGGGTTATCCTTGTGGTTATGGTAGTGGGTTATGGTAGTGGGTTATCCTTGTGGTTATGGTAGTGGGTTATCCTTGTGGTTATGGTAGTGGGTTATGGTAGTGGGTTATGGTAGTGGGTTATGGTAGTGGGTTATGGTTGTGGTTATGGTAGTGGGTTATGGTAGTGGGTTATGGTAGTTGGTTATCCTTGTGGTTATGGTAGTGGGTTATGGTAGTGGTTATGGTAGTGGGTTATGGTAGTGGTTATGGTAGTGGGTTATGGTAGTGGGTTATGGTAGTGGGTTATGGTAGTTGGTTATCCTTGTGGTTATGGTAGTGGGTTATGGTAGTGGGTTATGGTAGTTGGTTATCCTTGTGGTTATGGTAGTGGGTTATGGTAGTGGGTTATGGTAGTGGGTTATGGTAGTGGGTTATGGTAGTGGGTTATGGTTGTGGTTATGGTAGTGGGTTATGGTAGTGGGTTATGGTAGTGGGTAATGGTAGTGGGTTATGGTAGTGGGTTATCCTTGTGGTTATGGTAGTGGGTTATCCTTGTGGTTATGGTAGTGGGTTATGGTAGTGGGTTATGGTAGTGGGTTATGGTAGTGGGTTATGGTAGTGGGTTATGGTAGTGGGTTATGGTAGTGGGTTATGGTAGTGGGTTATGGTTGTGGTTATGGTAGTGGGTTATGGTAGTGGGTTATGGTAGTGGGTTATCTTTGTGGTTATGGTAGTGGGTTATGGTAGTGGGTTATCTTTGTGGTTATGGTAGTGGGTTATGGTAGTGGGTTATGGTAGTGGGTTATCCTTGCTTCACCAGATTAACATTTTGGAACACAGTTTGGTGCAAATTTTGATTTGATTTGGTTTGCGGTCGCAAAAGGGTCGTAAAAGTGCTGTTGAGTTTGAGTCTCCATGAGGATCTTCCTCTTGTCTATACGGGAGGAGTCTCCCCCTAAACACACCAAACTAAATTATAATGGTAAGGCCTGCAAAGATAATCAAGGGATCCCACATCCCAGACGGTATTCTAAAACACCCTGTCTCAACACCGCTGGGTATGGTGGATTGTATTTAAGGAAAAGGCCTATTGTCACCTTGCCATGATACATGGCTGTCAACTCCTATAACGGCTTTACTGCCACGTATCAAGTTAAGTTGTCACCATAACAAGAAGTAAACTTTCACTTGATAATAACTTTTTATAAAATAGTTAGCTACATTGACACTGATGCTTAATATCCAGATAATTGAATAAAGTTCACTTGAATAAAGTTAGCAATGAACTCATGCTGGGCATGTTTTAGGATTACTCTGTGGTTGTCTGCATTGTGAATTCCTTGAAGTTGTTGACCCCTCTGTCTTGATGTTTCAAGCTGTATCCAACCTCTGCCACCAAACACAACAAGGAGGAGTCTAACACAACAAGGAGGAGTCCAGCACAACAAGGAGGAGTCTAACACAACAAGGAGTAATCTAACACAACAAGGAGTAATCTAACACAACAAGGAGTAATCTAACACAACAAGGAGTAATCTAACACAACAAGGAGTAATCTAACACAACAAGGAGTAATCTAACACAACAAGGAGTAATCTAACACAACAAGGAATAATCTAACACAACAAGGAGTAATCCAACACAACAAGGAGTAATCTAACACAACAAGGAGTAATCTAACACAACAAGGAGTAATCTAACACAACAAGGAGTAATCTAACACAACAAGGAGTAATCCAACACAACAAGGAGTAATCTAACACAACAAGGAGTAATCTAACACAACAAGGAGGAGTCTAACACAACAAGGAGTAATCTAACACAACAAGGAGGAGTCTAACACAACAAGGAGTAATCTAACACAACAACACAACAAGGAGTAATCTAACACAACAAGGAGTAATCTAACACAACAAGGAGTAATCTAACACAACAAGGAATAATCTAACACAACAAGGAGTAATCCAACACAACAAGGAGTAATCTAACACAACAAGGAGTAATCTAACACAACAAGGAGGAGTCTAACACAACAAGGAGTAATCTAACACAACAAGGAGTAATCTAACACAACAAGGAGTAATCTAACACAACAAGGAGTAATCTAACACAACAAGGAGGAGTCTAACACAACAAGGAATAATCTAACACAACAAGGAGTAATCTAACACAACAAGGAGTAATCTAACACAACAAGGAGTAATCTAACACAACAAGGAATAATCTAACACAACAAGGAGTAATCCAACACAACAAGGAGTAATCTAACACAACAAGGAGTAATCTAACACAACAAGGAGTAATCTAACACAACAAGGAATAATCTAACACAACAAGGAGTAATCCAACACAACAAGGAGTAATCTAACACAACAAGGAGTAATCTAACACAACAAGGAGGAGTCTAACACAACAAGGAGTAATCTAACACAACAAGGAGGAGTCTAACACAACAAGGAGTAATCTAACACAACAACACAACAAGGAGTAATCTAACACAACAAGGAGTAATCTAACACAACAAGGAGTAATCTAACACAACAAGGAATAATCTAACACAACAAGGAGTAATCCAACACAACAAGGAGTAATCTAACACAACAAGGAGTAATCTAACACAACAAGGAGGAGTCTAACACAACAAGGAGGAGTCTAACACAACAAGGAGTAATCTAACACAACAAGGAGGAGTCTAACACAACAAGGAGGAGTCTAACACAACAAGGAGTAATCTAACACAACAAGGAGTAGTCTAACACAACAAGGAGGAGTCTAACACAACAAGGAGGAGTCTAACACAACAAGGAGTAATCTAACACAACAACACAACAAGGAGTAATCTAACACAACAAGGAGTAATCTAACACAACAAGGAGTAGTCTAACACAACAAGGAGTAGTCTAACACAACAAGGAGGAGTCTAACACAACAAGGAGGAGTCTAACACAACAAGGAGGAGTCTAACACAACAAGGAGTAATCTAACACAACAAGGAGTAATCTAACACAACAAGGAGGAGTCTAACACAACAAGGAGTAATCCAACACAACAAGGAGGAGTCCAGTTCTAGCCAAACTCTACTCTTCTAAAGATGCTGTGAATATCATAAGATTGCGTACAGTGTTATATATAAAAAAAAGCAACACTGAGATGGTATATTTCAAACAAATTACAGATCCTTAGATCTGTGTGAGTAGCCTAATGGGTGAAGGTTAAAAAAAAAAATCATATTTTTCTTCCAGCGTTGTCTATACAACTTCAGAGGGTTTCTGTAACTGACTACCTTGTGCTGCCTGGGAGCAGTTTGTAAACTACTTTTCACACCGTGCGTGAATATGAACATCAGTAGAAGATCAAGCGTGCAGATAAACCCAGAAGATTGGAGCCTTATTGTGCAGTTTGTTTCCCAGCCCTGGGATCCCCTTTCAGCTGTATACATGTTCCGGGGCAACCTCACTGGAAAGGTAATCTCATTTGTAATGTGTGACAGCTTATTTGCAAGTCTGCTTCGCTGGCAATGAATGGACCTGCTAGTCCCAGTTCTCCCTCTGTCAGAGCTGAGTTCAAACAGACACACTGGAACAAATCAGAAAACAATTACCATCCTCTGTGAAACCCATGCATTAAACTAACCCCCTACTCCAGACATCAATCAAGTGTGCAGTTATGTTGTTCAGCTGAGAGTAAATGATTAAGTCTCTGTGATGTAGACATGGTATGGTGGGGGATAAGGGACAAGGGACTACTGATATGGGGACTGTACGATAAACACTGTCAAGTCCAATTCATCAGGATCCATTGCTACAGTATGTAGCGTGAAGGACTGTCATTATGTGGGACTGGACAGGCCATGTACAGCAGAGCAGACAGAGGAAATAAGGCTGAAGAGTGAGGCGGCATGCAGACTCAGTTTGATGATACTAAACACGATGATACTATGGTGACGTTGTCTCTCCCGGCTGCTCCACTTCCTATGACATATACGGTATGACAAACCTCATACATCTAACCAGACTACACCTCATACACCTTACCAGACTACACCTCATACACCTTACCAGACTACACCTCATACACCTTACCAGACTACACCTTATACACCTTACCAGACAATACATCATACACCTCATACACCTTCCCAGAGAGAGACAGCAGCTGCACAGGTAGAGTGGCACATAGAGTACTAAGGTCTTACTAACAAAACATCAAAGTTTGTCTGATTTGTGATGGCACCATGCTCTGCGGGTGGAATTTGCTTCTGAACTGCATGGTTCTCATCACACCCTTGAAGGAGCAATCTGGGGTTTAAAAAATAACAAGCTACATCTACAGATTATACACCGTGGGCCCTGCAAGGCCAGATCCTCCATCTACAGATTATACACCGTGGGCCCTGCAAGGCACGATCCTCCATCTACAGATTATACACCGTGGGCCCTGCAAGGCCAGATCCTCCATCTACAGATTATACACCGTGGGCCCTGCTAGGCCAGATCCTCCATCTACAGATTATACACCGTGGGCCCTGCAAGGCCAGATCCTCCATCTACAGATTATACACCGTGGGCCCTGCAAGGCCAGATCCTCCATCTACAGATTATACACCGTGGGCTCTGCAAGGCCAGATCCTCCATCTACAGATTATACACCGTGGGCCCTGCAAGGCCAGATCCTCCATCTACAGATTATACACCGTGGGCCCTGCAAGGCCAGATCCTCCATCTACAGATTATACACCGTGGGCCCTGCAAGGCCAGATCCTCCATCTACAGATTATACACCGTGGGCCCTGCAAGGCCAGATCCTCCATCTACAGATTATACACCGTGGGCCCTGCAAGGCCAGATCCTCCATCTACAGATTATACACCGCGGGCCCTGCAAGGCCAGATCCTCCATCTACAGATTATACACCGTGGGCCCTGCAAGGCCAGATCCTCCATCTACAGATTATACACCGTGGGCCCTGCTAGGCCAGATCCTCCATCTACAGATTATACACCGCGGGCTCTGCAAGGCCAGATCCTCCATCTACAGATTATACACCGCGGGCCCTGCAAGGCCAGATCCTCCATCTACAGATTATACACCGTGGGCCCTGCAAGGCCAGATCCTCCATCTACAGATTATACACCGCGGGCTCTGCAAGGCCAGATCCTCCATCTACAGATTATACACTGCGGGCCCTGCAAGGCCAGATCCTCCATCTACAGATTATACACCGCGGGCTCTGCAAGGCCAGATCCTCCATCTACAGATTATACACCGCGGGCCCTGCAAGGCCAGATCCTCCATCTACAGATTATACACCGTGGGCCCTGCAAGGCCAGATCCTCCATCTACAGATTATACACCGTGGGCCCTGCAAGGCCAGATCCTCCATCTACAGATTATACACCGCGGGCGCTGCAAGGCACGATCCTCCATCTACAGATTATACACCGTGGGCCCTGCAAGGCCAGATCCTCCATCTACAGATTATACACCGTGGGCTCTGCAAGGCACGATCCTCCATCTACAGATTATACACCGTGGGCCCTGCAAGGCCAGATCCTCCATCTACAGATTATACACCGTGGGCCCTGTAAGGCCAGATCCTCCATCTACAGATTATACACCGTGGGCTCTGCAAGGTACGATCCTCCATCTACAGATTATACACCGTGGGCCCTGCAAGGCCAGATCCTCCATCTACAGATTATACACCGTGGGCTCTGCAAGGTACGATCCTCCATCTACAGATTATACACCGTGGGCCCTGCAAGGCCAGATCCTCCATCTACAGATTATACACCGTGGGCTCTAAAAGGTACGATCCTTCATCTACAGATTATACACCGTTTGCCCTGCAAGGCCAGATCCTCCATCTACTGATTATACACCGTGGGCTCTGCAAGGCACGATCCTCCATCTACAGATTATACACCGTGGGCCCTGCAAGGCCAGATCCTCCATCTACAGATTATACACCGCGGGCCCTGCAAGGCCAGATCCTCCATCTACAGATTATACACCGTGGGCTCTGCAAGGCCAGATCCTCCATCTACACATTATACACCGTGGGCCCTGCAAGGCCAGATCCTCCACCTACAGATTATACACTGCGGGCCCTGCAAGGCCAGATCCTCCATCTACAGATTATACACGTGGGCCCTGCAAGGCCAGATCCTCCATCTACAGATTATACACCGTGGGCCCTGCTAGGCCAGATCCTCCATCTACAGATTATACACCGTGGGCTCTGCAAGGCACGATCCTCCATCTACAGATTATACACCGTGGGCCCTGCTAGGCCAGATCCTCCATCTACAGATTATACACCGTGGGCCCTGCAAGGCCAGATCCTCCATCTACAGATTATACACTGTGGGCCCTGCAAGGCCAGATCCTCCATCTACAGATTATACACCGTGGGCCCTGCAAGGCCAGATCCTCCATCTACAGATTATACACTGTGGGCCCTGCAAGGCCAGATACTCCATCTACAGATTATACACCGTGGGCCCTGCTAGGCCAGATCTTCCATCTACAGATTATACACCGTGGGCCCTGCAAGGCCAGATCCTCCATCTACAGATTATACACCGTGGGCCCTGCAAGGCCAGATCCTCCATCTACAGATTATGCACCGCGGGCCCTGCAAGGCCAGATCCTCCATCTACAGATTATACACCGCGGGCCCTGCAAGGCCAGATCCTCCATCTACAGATTATACACCGTGGGCCCTGCTAGGCCAGATCCTCCATCTACAGATTATACACTGTGGGCCCTGCAAGGCCAGATCCTCCATCTACAGATTATACACCGCGGGCCCTGCAAGGCCAGATCCTCCATTTACAGATTATACACCGTGGGCCCTGCTAGGCCAGATCCTCCATCTACAGATTATACACTGTGGGCCCTGCAAGGCCAGATCCTCCATCTACAGATTATACACCGTGGGCCCTGCAAGGCCAGATCCTCCATCTACAGATTATACACCGTGGGCCCTGCAAGGCCAGATCCTCCATCTACAGATTATACACCGTGGGCCCTGCAAGGCCAGATCCTCCATCTACAGATTATACACCGTGGACTCTGCAAGACCAGATCCTCCATCTACAGATTATACACCGTGGGCTCTGCAAGGCCAGATCCTCCATCTACAGATTATACACCGTGGGCCCTGCAAGGCCAGATCCTCCATCTACAGATTATACACCGTGGGCCCTGCTAGGCCAGATCCTCCATCTACAGATTATACACCGTGGGCCCTGCAAGGCCAGATCCTCCATCTACAGATTATACACCGTGGGCCCTGCTAGGCCAGATCCTCCATCTACAGATTATACACCGTGGGCCCTGCAAGGCCAGATCCTCCATCTACAGATTATACACCGTGGGCTCTGCAAGGCCAGATCCTCCATCTACAGATTATACACCGTGGGCCCTGCTAGGCCAGATCCTCCATCTACAGATTATACACCGTGGGCCCTGCTAGGCCAGATCCTCCATCTACAGATTATACACCGCGGGCCCTGCTAGGCCAGATCCTCCATCTACAGATTATACACCGCGGGCTCTGCAAGGCCAGATCCTCCATCTACAGATTATACACCGTGGGCTCTGCAAGGCCAGATCCTCCATCTACAGATTATACACCGTGGGCTCTGCAAGGCCAGATCCTCCATCTACAGATTATACACCGTGGGCCCTGCAAGGCCAGATCCTCCATCTACAGATTATACACCGTGGGCCCTGCTAGGCCAGATCCTCCATCTACAGATTATACACCGCGGGCCCTGCTAGGCCAGATCCTCCATCTACAGATTATACACCGCGGGCTCTGCAAGGCCAGATCCTCCATCTACAGATTATACACCGTGGGCTCTGCAAGGCCAGATCCTCCATCTACAGATTATACACCGTGGGCTCTGCAAGGCCAGATCCTCCATCTACAGATTATACACCGTGGGCCCTGCAAGGCCAGATCCTCCATCTACAGATTATACACCGTGGGCCCTGCTAGGCCAGATCCTCCATCTACAGATTATACACCGTGGGCCCTGCAAGGCCAGATCCTCCATCTACAGATTATACACCGTGGGCTCTGCAAGGCCAGATCCTCCATCTACAGATTATACACCGCGGGCCCTGCTAGGCCAGATCCTCCATCTACAGATTATACACCGCGGGCCCTGCAAGGCCAGATCCTCCATCTACAGACCCCAACAGTTTTCTAAATCTGGAACCTGAACGATCAAGAGTTTGTAAATGATTTATAACTACATGAACTTGTTATCAACCTACATTCAGTAAAACAACCTGGATGAAAATAGAGATTGTGAATGTGTGGTGATGAGAAGCATTCAGTAACATCCCGTCAAGTTTAATTGAAACTGTGATAGTGTGGCGGCTGGTGAGAAGCCGGGGGCCCGTGTTCATCAAGCTTCTCAGAGTAGGAGGGCCGATCTAGGATCAGTTTAGCATTTTTAGATCATAGTGAATAAGATTACATGGTCTAGATCAGCACTCATACTCTTATGAATATGGGCCCTGGTCTGAGTAAAGACCTTCCCTCAATAGAGCCCTGTCAGTGAAAGGAGATCTGCCCACATCATAGACACTGTCTAAATCCCAAATGACACCCCTATCCCCCTACATAGTGCACTACTTTCTGACCAGGGCCCCGTGTAGTGAATAGGGTTCCGTTTGGAACCCGAGAGAGAATGGATAACCACAACAAAAGGTGGAAGACACGCAGAAGACGTCAACAAAAGCGTTACCCTGAAGGCACTAATCAAACAACTCCCCAATCTAGATGGAGACCTCAGATAACACTAATGAATTCTAATGCTGATGTAAATATTCATTAATATGGTAGACGGAGCCAATCCACGCCTGCGGCTATAAAAGGTTTATACCAGCACAAAACAGAGACTGAGATCCGCAGATCAGCTCTAATGCTTCGTGGAGAAACTTTTGAAATGTTTTTCTATTTGCGCACATCTTCAATCTATTTGATCTACTTTCGGCTTTCTTTGTCATGAAATACACGTTAGCTAGGGTTGATCATTTTGATATCGCATTTGTCTGTAAAATAAACAATGTTTCTTCATTTTTCATTGACTAGCTTAGTACTAAAAATGTCGAGAAGTGTGCTTTTATGTGCTTTTAGCATTCGGGTTAAGGATTTGGGTTAAATATGGCCCATATTAAATTCTGGGAGAGTGAAAGGCGCTTATGATGCGTTTAGGAAGAGATCAGAAGGCCGATGAGAGCAAAAGCAGCAACGCAACCTCAAAAGATTACTATGGCACAGAACGGCCAAACGCGTCTTGGTTCAGAACTAGTGGGCATTTCCTATTCATATCAAATTCTGTGAGAGTGATAAAGGAGCTTTATGTGGTGTTTATGGAGGTGGATCAGGCAGAGCTTGGTTTGGGAGAGATGAGAGGCTTGATGAAGATCACAGGAAACATAGACAAAGGTCTGCTGGAAAGCTAATATTTCCAGTGGGTATTTCATAGGGTTGGATATGAGGTGGTACATCCTGTGGTATTTCATAGGGTTGGATATGAGGTGGTAGGTCCTGTGGTATTTCATAGGGTTGGATATGAGGTGGTAGGTCCTGTGGTATTTCATAGGGTTGGATATGAGGTGGTACGTCCTGTGGTATTTCATAGGGTTGGATATGAGGTGGTAGGTCCTGTGGTATTTCATAGGGTTGGATATGAGGTGGTAGGTCCTGTGGTATTTCATAGGGTTGGATATGAGGTGGTACGTCCTGTGGTATTTCATAGGGTTGGATATGAGGTGGTAGGTCCTGTGGTATTTCATAGGGTTGGATATGAGGTGGTAGGTCCTGTGGTATTTCATAGGGTTGGATATGAGGTGGTACGTCCTGTGGTATTTCATAGGGTTGGATATGAGGTGGTAGGTCCTGTGGTATTTCATAGGGTTGGATATGAGGTGGTAAGGTCCTGTGGTATTTCATAGGGTTGGATATGAGGTGGTACGTCCTGTGGTATTTCATAGGGTTGGATATGAGGTGGTACGTCCTGTGGTATTTCATAGGGTTGGATATGAGGTGGTAAGGTCCTGTGGTATTTCATAGGGTTGGATATGAGGTGGTAAGGTCCTGTGGTATTTCATAGGGTTGGATATGAGGTGGTAAGGTCCTGTGGTATTTCATTGGGTTGGATATGAGGTGGTAGGTCCTGTGGTATTTCATAGGGTTGGATATGAGGTGGTAAGGTCCTGTGGTATTTCATAGGGTTGGATATGAGGTGGTAAGGTCCTGTGGTATTTCATAGGGTTGGATATGAGGTGGTAAGTCCTGTGGTATTTCATAGGGTTGGATATGAGGTGGTAAGGTCCTGTGGTATTTCATAGGGTTGGATATGAGGTGGTAAGTCCTGTGGTATTTCATAGGGTTGGATATGAGGTGGTAGGTCCTGTGGTATTTCATAGGGTTGGATATGAGGTGGTAAGGTCCTGTGGTATTTCATAGGGTTGGATATGAGGTGGTAAGGTCCTGTGGTATTTCATAGGGTTGGATATGAGGTGGTAAGGTCCTGTGGTATTTCATAGGGTTGGATATGAGGTGGTAAGGTCCTGTGGTATTTCATAGGGTTGGATATGAGGTGGTAAGGTCCTGTGGTATTTCATAGGGTTGGATATGAGGTGGTAAGGTCCTGTGGTATTTCATAGGGTTGGATATGAGGTGGTACGTCCTGTGGTATTTCATAGGGTTGGATATGAGGTGGTAAGGTCCTGTGGTATTTCATAGGGTTGGATATGAGGTGGTAAGGTCCTGTGGTATTTCATAGGGTTGGATATGAGGTGGTAAGGTCCTGTGGTATTTCATAGGGTTGGATATGAGGTGGGTCCGGGACAGTCAGTGATGCCCCCTATATAAAGTCAATGTTGCGATGGTTTACTTGGCCCTGTGTCCCAGTATTTGAGCTGGCTGAGAGGCTCCTGGCAGCAGGCATAATGATGTTGGCAGCTCTCAGGACGGGAAACAAGCTCTCAGATGAAAATGGACTGTCAGGATCTCTCTCTCTTTGAGCAGAGTGCTCTCTCTATCTCTCTATCTCTCTCTCTCTCCCGCTCTCTCTCTTTTTTCTCACTCACTCACTCACTCACTCACTCACTCACTCACTCACTCACTCACTCACTCACTCACTCACTCACTCACTCACTCACTCACTCACTCACTCACTCTCTCTCTCTCTCTCACTCACTCACTCACTCACTCACTCACTCACTCACTCACTCACTCACTCACTCACTCACTCACTCACTCACTCACTCTCTCACTCTCTCTCTCTCTCTCTCTCTCTCTCTCTCTCTCTCTCTCTCTCTCTCTCT
>NW_028161001.1:0-7500 GCF_964263955.1 Coregonus lavaretus | reverse complement strand
GCCTCTTCATTGATGTAAATGCCAGTCGATGTAAATACATTTGACTGGTCATGCGTATTCGGTCCACAGGTTAATTTGCATAATGTAGTGTTATTTAAATTGGTGCGTGTGTACAGCACATTCGTTATGTATCTTATCTATCACACGTGTACAGCACACAGAGACGCTGATGGAAAAGATCTGTCAGAGAGCAGGAGAGCAGCGTGTCAAACAGCAAACATCGGCAACATCGGAAGGCGGGTTTCATCAAAGCCACTTTGCAATGAGCATTTTGAAAACGTATTCCAAAATCCAACCCTCTCCATGGAGGCAATTATTTTATATCAATTTTCTTTCATTATCCAAAGGCACAATCCTAGTCATATATTAGCAACCCGGTGCTAGTTGTAGCATATTACATCTCCCCGTTTTTCTAAATGTCTAACGGATATTTTAATCTCTGTGACCTTTCCGCTAATTGCATTGTAGCGTAGCCTTGTGCACACTGCTTATAATGTGAAGAAATAATAGTTTAACATCATTTTAAGCTAAACGTTCTAATGTGTTGAGTCAGACTCATTGCTTTTTTAACGTTGTATGCAGTGGTGTAAAGTACTTAAGTAAAATACTTTAAAGTGCTACTTAAGTAGTTTGTTTGTTTTATGTGTACTTTACTTTACTATTTATAGCTTTGACAACTTTGACTTTTACTCCACTACATTCCTAAAGAAAATAATGTACTTTTTTACTCCATACAGTTTCCCTGATACCCAAAATTACCCGTTACATTTTGAATGCTCAGCAGGACAGGAAAATGGTCCAATTCACGCACTTATCAAGAGAACATCCTTGGTCATCCCTAATGCCTCTGATCTGGCGGACTCACTAAACACAAATGCTTCGTTTGTAAATGATGTCTGAGTGTTGGAGTATGCTTCTGGCTATCTGTAATGATGTCTGAGTGTTGGAGTATGCTTCTGGCTATCTGTAATGATGTCTGAGTGTTGGAGTATGCTTCTGGTTATCTGTAAATTATGTCTGAGTGTTGGAGTATGCTTCTGGCTATCTGTAATTGTCACGATCGTCTTGACGAGAAGTAGACCAATACGCAGCGTGTTGAGCGAACATGATTGACTTTATTACCGTCAGTGATAATAAGCACACTACACAAAACAATAAACGACACGTGAAGTCCACGGTGACAAAGACCGACAAGGAACAAAAACCCACAAACCCAAAGTGAAACACAGACAATTAAATATGGCTCCCAATCAGAGACAACCAGCCTACAGCTGACACTCGTTGCCTCTGATTGGGAGTCACACAGGCAAACATAGAAAAAAACAACCTAGAACACCCAACATAGAAACAGAACACATAGAATGAACACACCCTGGCTCAACATATAGAGTCCCAGAGCCAGGGTGTGACAGTACCCCCCCCTAAAGGCGCGGACTGCGACCGCGCCTCAACTAAACAAACCAGGGGAGGGCTGGGCGGGCATACCTCCTCGGCGGCGGTTCTGGCTCCGGCCTTGACCACCACCCTCCAATACACCCCCCATAGTGCCCCTGGTCCAGTCTGTCGACTTGCACCCCTGGCTTGGTGCGTGGAGGAGGAACGGGCCTTACCAGGCTGACTTCTCGCACCCCTGGCTTAGTGCGAGTGGCAGGAACAGGCCGGACCGGGCTGGCGACGCGCACCGTAGGTTTGGTGCGAGTGGCAGGAACAGGCCGGGTCGGGCTGGCGACGCGCACCGTAGACTTGGTGCGGGTGGCAGGAACAGGCCGGGTCGGGCTGGCGACGCGCACCGTAGACTTGGTGCGGGTGGCAGGAACAGGCCGGACCGGGCTGGCGACGCGCACCGTAGGTTTAGTGCGTGGAGCAGGGACAGGCCGGGCTGGGCTGTCGACGCACACCGTAGGCTTGGTGCGTGGAGCAGGGACAGGCCGGACCGGGCTGGCGACGCACACCGTAGGCTTGGTGCGTGGAGCAGGGACAGGCCGGGCTGGGCTGTCGACGCACACCGTAGGCTTGGTGCGTGGAGCAGGGACAGGCCGGACCGGGCTGGCGACGCACACCGTAGGCTTGGTGCGTGGAGCAGGGACAGGCCGGGCTGGGCTGTCGACGCACACCGTAGGCTTGGTGCGTGGAGCAGGGACAGGCCGAACCGGGCTGTGGAGATGGATAGGAGGCCTGGAGTGAAGAGCGGCCACCACCCGTCCTGGCTGAATGCCTACCCTCACACACTCTGTGTGAGGCATCCGCACAGGACGTACAGGGCGGTGTACCCCTGGCCTGGTGGCCTTCTGGATCCGCCCCCTTTTCTCCTCCGTCAGCCCCGTCGTCCATGCCGTGTGCCCCCCCCTAAAAAATTTCTGGGGTTGCCTCACGACCGTCCGACGACGACCCTGATCACGCCGTAGCTCCTCTCTACGGCGCGCCTCCACCGTCTCACTCCATGGCTGGCGATCCATCCCGGCCAGGATTTCCTCCCAGGTCCAGGACCCCTGCCCGTCCAAGATCTGCTCCCACGTCCAGGCTGCCTGCTCCTGGACACGCTGCTTGGTCTTGGTATGGTTGGTTTTTCTGTCACGATCGTCTTGACGAGAAGTAGACCAATACGCAGCGTGTTGAGCGAACATGATTGACTTTATTACCGTCAGTGATAATAAGCACACTACACAAAACAATAAACGACACGTGAAGTCCACGGTGACAAAGACCGACAAGGAACAAAAACCCACAAACCCAAAGTGAAACACAGACAATTAAATATGGCTCCCAATCAGAGACAACCAGCCTACAGCTGACACTCGTTGCCTCTGATTGGGAGTCACACAGGCAAACATAGAAAAAAACAACCTAGAACACCCAACATAGAAACAGAACACATAGAATGAACACACCCTGGCTCAACATATAGAGTCCCAGAGCCAGGGTGTGACAGTAATTATGTCTGAGTGTTGGAGTATGCTTCTGGCTATCTGTCTGAGTGTTGGAGTGCTTCTGGCTATCTGTCTGAGTGTTGGAGTATGCTTCTGGCTATCCGTAAATAAATAAAAACATCAAGAAAATCAGGCCATCTGGTTTGTTTAATATAAGGAATTTGAAATTATTTCTACTTGTACTTTTACTTTTGATACTTAAGTACATTTTATCAATTACATTTACTTTTGATACTTAAGTATATTTAAAACCAACTACTTTTAGACTTTTACTCAAGTAGTATTTTACTGGGTGACTTTCACTTTTACTTGAGTCATTTTCTATTAACGTATCTTTACTTTTACTTTTAAAGTATGACAATTGGATACTTTTTCCACCACTGTTTTCATGTAGCCTAGGCCTACTGGTTGTATGCATTTGTTTGGAATAGGCTATTTCTTTCTCGACAAGCTGACCAATAGAATAGGTCAACTTTTCTACCATAGGGGATAGTGGATTGACACAGGCTAGTGATTTTGCTGATCGTTACTCGTCTTGTTGGATGAGGAAAAGTACATGTGGATATTCTAACATCTTCAAAGTGCAAATCGGAATTCGGTAAGAAGGACTTCACATCGTTGCATCCTCGACTTGCACGTTCTCTTAATATAAATTACCATAATGTATATAAATTACATAAAAATGTGATTTCTGTCATACTGACGGCATAATCAAGTCACGCACCCGATGCATGTGGGTCCGTTAAATTTCTCAAATATCCTGTAAATTAAAATGCTGCCGGTCAAACGTGTCGTGAGCCACCTTTTCCTAATGGAAACCCTGGTACCTAATACATATGAGTCTGGTCCTCCACAGCATTTCATTACATCTGCTGACCCAATCTCACTTAAAGCCAATTTATTATTGATCTGGCAATGCGTCCGGAGGCTCCAAAGGTTTTGCGGAGGCAAATTCAAGCTCTAACAAAGTGGAAATTTGTCAAATTCGTCATGATTGATATATTGTAACAGGGCCCACAATGTGGTTACTAAAATCCGATTTGAATATATTTGGCTGTTTTCGCTTCGTAACATTTAAAAGTTGTCCCTTTTCAAGTTTCAATAAAGTGACTGCTAATTGCTAACACCCATTCGTAGCTGGTATCATAGCTAGCATTTAGAAATTGGTGGTGGTGGTCAAAGTCATTTTTAACTGTAACGCAGTTGATTGATGACGATGACATCAACATGTATTGGGGTTGACATCCATAGAAGCATTATACTCCGATCTTTACCTCCACACAGTGTTAAATACAATAGCTTAAATGTAGGCTAATTTTGCTGGAGATTCGGGATGGAGATGCAGGTGGGAAAACAGCCTTCTTACTTCATGCTATCTTGGCCTAGCCCCTATGTCAACACAGGGATATCTCAGAAGAGGTAAGGTCATTTTCGTTTAGCCAGTTGCCCTGTATCATCACAAGTGGTGCGGTGCAGACCAATTTATTGGATGCACATGACAGCTCCCCGAAGCGTAAAAAGTATGAATGCTCTGACTTCTGCTGAGGCGGCAGTAAATGCTGCACTGCCACTGCAGACGTCGGATTGATCATGCAGAGCCTTTTACGGTTGGACGGTATCCAGATTTTTATACTTTCATACTGTTCCTGTACCATGCCAGGGTATATGGTATTACTGACAGTGCACACAAGGGGCGCTATTTCTTTCCAAAATATATTTAAGCAGCGGGATGCTTGATCCAGGAGGGGGGAAAAAAGAGGACTGAGCACTCCCAAAATATGACAAGAACAGCGCCGGAAGAAGATGGCTGCCGTTTTACAGCCCTCTAACCAATTGTACTATTATGTGTGTTTTTCCGCGTTATTTGTAATTTATTTTGTACATAATGTTTATGCCATCGTCTCTTATAACCAAAGAGAGCTTCTGGATATCAGGACAGCGATTACTCACCTCGCGTTGGACGAACACTTTTTTTTCAACGAGGCGTTCGCGAAGGATATTCTACAGACTCCAGACAAGGCCCAGATCCCCGTCATTCGCGTGAGGAAGAGACGGAGATACCGTGGACGTAGGTCGGGGTGCCTTGTAAAGATCCGACGGCGAACGAGTAAACTGCCTCTCCCATCAATCCTATTAGCCAACGTTCAAGCTTTGGATAATAAAATGGACGATTTAAGATTACGGTTATCCTACCAACGGGACATTAAAAACTGTAATATCTTATGTTTCACGGAGTCGTGGCTGAATGACAACAATGACAACATTCAGCTAGCAGGCTATACGCTACATCGGCAGGACAGAACGGCAGACTCGGGTAAGACGAGGGGTGGCGGTCTCTGTATTTTTGTAAACAACAGCTGGTGCACAAAATCAAATACTAAGGAAGTCTCAAGGTTTTGCTCGCCTGAGGTAGAGTATCTTATGATAAGCTGTAGACCACACTATTTACCAAGAGAGTTTTCATCTATACTTTTCATAGCTGTCTATTTACCACCACAAACCAATGCTGGCATTAAGATTGCACTGAATGAGTTGTACAAGGCCATTAATCAACAGGAAAACGCTCATCCAGATGCAGCGCTCCTAGTAGCAGGGGACTTTAATGCAGGGAAACTTAAATCCGTTCTACCTCATTTCTACCAGCATGTTAAATGTGCAACCAGAGGGGAAAAAACTCTAGACCACCTTTACTCCACACACAGAGACGCATACAAAGCTCTCCCTCGCCCTCCATTTGGCAATCTGACCATAACTCTATCCTCCTGATTCCTGCTTATAAGCAAAAACTGAAGCAGGAAGCACCAGTGACTCGGCTAATAAAAAAGTGGTCAGATGACGCAGATGCTAAGCTACAGGACTGTTTTGCTAGCACAGACTGGAACATGTTCAGGGATTCTTCAGACAGCATTGAGGAGTACACCACATCAGTCACTGGCTTCATCAATAAGTGCATCGATGATGTCGTCCCCACAGTGACCGTACGTACATACCCCAACCCAGAAGCCATGGATTACAGGAAACATCCGCACTGAGCTAAAGGGTAGAGCTGCCGCTTTCAAGGAACGGGACTCTAACCCGGACGCTTATAAGAAATCCCGCTATGACCTCCGACGAACCATCAAACAGGCAAAGAGTCAATACAGGTCTAAGATTGAATCATACTACACTGGCTCTGACGCTCGTCGGATGTGGCAGGGCTTGAAAACTATTACAGACTACAAAGGGAAGCACAGCCGCGAGCTGCCCAGTGACACAAGCCTACCAGACGAGCTAAACCACTTCTATGCTCGCTTCGAGGCAAACAACACTGAAGCATGCATGAGAGCACCAGCTGTTCCGGACGACTATGTGATCACGCTCTCCGTAGCCGATGTGAGTAAGACTTTTAAGCAGGTCAACATTCACAAGGCCGCAGGGCCAGACGGATTACCAGGACGTGTACTCCGAGCATGTGCTGACCAACTGGCAAGTGTCTTCACTGACATTTTCAACATGTCCCTGGCTGAGTCTGTAATACCAACATGTTTCAAGCAGACCACCATAGTCCCCGTGCCCAAGAACTCTAAGATAACCTGCCTAAATGACTACCGACCCGTGGCACTGACGTCTGTAGCCATGAAGTGCTTTGAAAGACTGGTCATGGCTCACATCAACAGCATAATCCCAGAAACCCTAGACCCACTCCAATTTGCATACCGCCCCAACAGATCCACAGATGATGCAATCTCTATCGCACTCCACACTGCCCTTTCCCACCTGGACAAGAGGAACACCTACGTGAGAATGCTATTCATTGACTACAGCTCAGCATTCAACACCATAGTGCCCTCAAAGCTCATCACTAAGCTAAGGATCCTGGGACTAAACACCTCCCTCTGCAACTGGATCCTGGACTTCCTGACGGGCCGCCCCCAGGTGGTAAGGGTAGGTAACAACACATCTGCCACACTGATCCTCAACACGGGGGCCCCTCAGGGGTGCGTGCTCAGTCCCCTCCTGTACTCTCTGTTCACCCATGACTGCATGGCCAGGCACGACTCCAACACCATCATTAAGTTTGCCGACGACACAACAGTGGTAGGCCTGATCACCGACAACGATGAGACAGCCTATAGGGAGGAGGTCAGAGATCTGGCCGTGTGGTGCCAGGACAACAACCTCTCCCTCAACGTGACCAAGACAAAGGAGATGATTGTGGACTACAGGAAAAAAAAGAGGACTGAGCACGCCCCCATTCTCATCGACGGGGCTGTAGTGGAACAGGTTGAGAGCTTCAAGTTCCTTGGTGTCCACATCACCAACGAACTATCATGGTCCAAACACACCAAGACAGTCGTGAAGAGGGCACGACAAAGCCTATTCCCCCTCAGGAGACTAAAAAGATTTGGCATGGGTCCTCAGATCCTCAAAAAATTCTACAGCTGCACCATCGAGAGCATCCTGACTGGTTGCATCACCGCCTGGTATGGCAACTGCTTGGCCTCTGACCGCAAGGCACTACAGAGGGTAGTGCGTACGGCCCAGTACATCACTGGGGCAAAGCTCCCTGCCATCCAGGACCTCTATACCAGGC
>NW_028161002.1:0-11398 GCF_964263955.1 Coregonus lavaretus | reverse complement strand
TTTGTTAACAAGAAATTTGTGGAGTGGTTGAAAAACGAGTTTTGATGTCTCCAACCTAAGTGTATGTAAACTTCTGACTTCAACTGTATGTGGGAACTCCTTCAAGACTGTTGGAAAAGCATTCCAGGTGAAGCTGGTTGAGAGAATACCAAGAGTGTGCAAAGCTGTCATCAAGGCAAATGGTGACTATTTGAAGATTCGTAAATATAAAATATATTTTGATTTGTTTAACACTTTTTTGGTTACTACATGATTCCATATGTGTTATTTCATAGTTTTGATGTCTTCACTATTATTCTACAATGTAGAAAATAGTAAAAATAAAGAAAAACCTTTGAATGAGTAGGTGTTCTAAAACCTTTGACCGGTAGTGTATGTATAGGGGTAAGGTGACTCGGCATCAGGATATATGATAAACAGAGTAGCAGCAGTGTATATGATGATTGTATGTGAGTGGGTGTGTAGAGTCAGTATAAATGTATGTGCATATTATGTGTGTGTGAGCAAATTATGGAGTGAGTGTTTGTAAGTGTGTTGGAGTATCAGTGTGTGTAGTGTGTAGGGCCCTGTGACTGCATAGAGACAGTGCAAAAATGTGAATTAAATACAAAATTGATTTACTCGTTTCTGGCCCTGTGCTGAACCATCTGACCTATCCTGTTACAGTCCACTGCTTTACACTTGAACCCAAACTGCTGTTGCTCCCCATCTCCTTCACAACCCAGAGAGCACTGTAGCTAGGTCACCTAGCTAGCCTAGCTGGGGTTGTGTTGTGTATGAAGGGAATGATAATGATGCTGATAACACAAATAAACAGCATAGCAATTTCCCCCATCCCACTGGAAGGCTCCTGTGACTGTCACATCCATGACCACAGAGGTGTCTGAACATACCCCTAACAAGGCCCCTGGAGTGTTGTCCCAAATTTTATTAAGCACAAATTGCTTGAACCCCACGCTTTACACCCAGACCTCCAGCACAGCACACATCGTCATAACAGAACAGGGGCCCCCTGTGTCACCCCTGTGTAGCGGAGCACGGGAGAACAATCCCATTTCATTAGAACAGGCCCAGAGCAGAGCTGATATAATGGCGCCTGAGCCATTAAAACCATGTCGTGTCCAGTCACTCACTAATGGAACGGGGTGGGGAGGGGGGGGGGTGTCGGTATGACAACAAGGACATGCCGGGGCGCGTGACGGTACCGTGTGCCCTTGAGCAAACTGTCATTCAAGGCACTTTAATTAATTTCTCAGGCCCTGTCTTCCTGCCTAGTCATGCTATGAGGCCGGGGCAGTAACACTAACATGCAGGAAGGCACGTAAACACCATGAGCCAGGAGGAAAGACTGACTGTGTAAATACCTGCTTCTATATGGTATTACAATAAGAGCTGTTTTTTGCTAATCGTTCAGTGCAAAGGCGAACTTGCTTTATTGAATACCAGATATCTAATGATTTTACGATAGTTACTATGGTTAATGGCTAATAGTCTGAATCGGAGGACACAGGCCCTTTGGATTAGGCCTAATTTAGAAACAAATCTCTGGAGTTTTGAGTATGTCATTAAGACTTTGTTTTGATCATCTACACAATCATTTAATGAGCGTTCTGATGTACTTAATGAATATGTGAAGTTTGAATATTTTATAGCTTCCTAATTGCCCTGTTTTCTATTAATTACTTTGGTCTATTAAATATTAATCCAGATGGAGTGATATGATTGATAACATAAAGTACCCTATTTAAAATCTAAGATGAAAATGGATGGTCTGTTTGATGTTCAGTAAAATACTGCCCTTACAGAATCCCCTTTCACTTTGAAAGTGGTAATGCTACGTAGTTTCAATCAAGTTCCAAACTTTGTTTGTGCATTTTTTGCTTGCATTTATATCATTGTATTTTTATCATTGATTCTTAGTAGTAGTAGTGGTTTTCCCAAGGGGAAATTAGTTTTGCAGCACTATTAAACTCAAGACACTACAGACAGATTTGGGATAAAAGTTGGTCTGTCAATATTGATGCAAAACTTGATGAATAAGAATTCAGGAAAAGGGTTGACTCATCAAGCATTTTATGTAAGTAGAAGAAGTAGATCAACATCGTGCTACATGATGGGCATGCCTCTGTCTTTTTAGATTATATCTCTGTATCTGCACTTCGGCTATAGGCCTACAGTTGAAGTCGGAAGTTTGCATACAGCCAAATACATTTAAACTCAGTTTTTTATAATTCCTGACATTTAATCCTAGTAAAAATACCCTGTCTTGGGTCAGTTAGGATCAGCACTTTATTTTAAGAATGTGAAATGTCAGAATAATAGTAGAGAGAATTATTTATTTCAGCTTTTATTTCTTTCATCACATTCCCAGTGGGTCAGAAGTTTACATACACTCAATTAGTATTTGGTAGCATTGCCTTTAAATTGTTTAACTTGGGTCAAACGTTTCGGGTAGCCTTCCACAAGCTTCCCACAATAAGTTGGGTGAATTTTGGCCCATTCCTCCTGACAAAGCTGGTGTAACTGAGTCAGGTTTGTAGGCCTCCTTGCTCGCACACGCTTTTTCAGTTCTGCCCACAAATGTTCTATAGGATTGAGGTCAGGGCTTTGTGATGGCCACTCCAATACCTTGACTTTGTTGTCCTTAAGCCATTTTGCCACAACTTTGGAAGTATGCTTGGGGTCATTGTCCATTTGGAAGACCAATTTGCGACCAAGCTTTCACTTCCTGACTGATGTCTTGAGATATTGCTTCAATATATCCACATAATTTTCCTTCCTCATGATGCTATCTATTTTGTGAAGTGCACCAGTCCCTCCTGCAGCAAAGCACCACCACAACATGATGCTGCCACCCCCGTGCTTCACGGTTGGGATGGTGTTCTTCAGCTTGCAAGCAGCCCCCTTTTTCCTCCAAACATAATGATGGTCATTATGGCCAAACAGTTCTATTTTTGTTTTATCAGACCAGAGGACATTTCTCCAAAAAGTACGATCTTTGTCCCCATGTGCAGTTGATGTCAATTAGCCTATCAGAAGCTTCTAAAGCCATGACATCATTTTCTGGAATTTTCCAAGCTGTTTAAAGGCACAGTCAACTTAGTGTATGTAAACTTCTGACCCACTGGAATTGTGATACAGTGAATTATAAGTGAAATAATCTGTCTGTAAACAATTTGGAAAAATGACTTGTGTCATGCACAAAGTAGATGTCCTAACCAACTTGCCAAAACTATAGTTTGTTAACAAGAAATTTGAGGAGTGGTTGAAAAAACTAGTTTTAATGACTCCAACCTAAGTGTATGTAAACTTCCGACTTCAACTGTATGCCAATGATACAATTGAATTACATTTGGATGGTCCAATGTATGTATATATAATTACAATGTATATCACACATGCTACCTTGAAATAGAGTTTAATGACCGTATTATTTTTTGGGTGAAGCATGTCTGGGAGCCTTAATCTTCTGAGCCCTTAATAATTCAGCCCAGTCCATCCATTTTCATGAGGGACGTTTGGGGGGAGGTTTCCTTTAATGAATTTGACAATTAGTAACAGAAGTTAATGACTGTATGGGGCTAAGTACCCTGATGGACATGGCTGTGGGCCTGAATGTGCCCGTGCTCCAAGCCATATATCCTAATTTAATGTCTTGAGTTTCCTGACGACTACAGCTAGACTAGACAGGCTTTTGTTTAGTCTGCCCCTGATGGGGGTCCTTGGGGTCCTTCAGCACACCAACAGTCATGGAGGAGGAACAGAGAGCATTGTGGGAACAGTCTGAGGTAACAATGACATGGTGTCATTGTAGCTAGATATTCTGAATAAGCAGCATACCCATAGTCCAATAAATCATCTTAACTGAATGTGTATTAATTGTATTGGCTATACGTTTTGACAGTCACAATAGATTTATTGCGTTATAATTCTTATAGTAGGATATCTTTCTGGGAAAATATGTGCTGTGATTTATAGTACCGTTATCGTATATTCTACCCACAGTCCCAATGGTAATACAATCAAAACATCCTTCAGCCAGATGTCACTCAAAGTTTTTAGCGAACATATAGTTCATGATCCATCTCACTCTTTTTCAGGTATTATCCAACTATAAAACATTTAGTTAAATATTTTAAGCAGCATGACATCAAAGTTTGTGTTTTTATAGTGTCATGAATACATGGAACACTTCTGCAATATCCATCTCTGTAGATGTATTCACACCCGCCTCACAATTATTCCCTCTGCCTGCTTTGCTTTCCCACAGCGGATGAGAAAGCATGTCTAGAATTTGTGAAATCCAAGTCGTTCAGTTTGTCGAGAGCAACGCTAGCCCCTTCTCATTCCTGGCAGTCTCGACGATAGCTATAACGGCGACAAAAACAAAACGTCATCCAAAAATAACTCTCTCCAGAGTTTTAAGTAAAGTTAATACGTTCTTGTTTGCAAACGGTCTAGAATTAGAGCTAGAGTCTACATTTCAAAAAGGGGGTGTGAGAGTTTGCTCTTCTCAATGTCTAGAGTGGATTGCTAAAGTGGCTATTATTGCCTTTTTGTAATAATTATATCTGTGGCGAAGCTAAGAGCCATGTAGTTAAAAGAAAGCCCACTTCATTGTTACTTGATGATTCAGGCCTTGGAGTGCCCACTCTTAACATTATGTCTGCTTCTGGCTCCCTGAAGGACAGAGGGGAAAGGAGAGGCATTATACTCTGTTGTTTAATCAGGCCCTGCCAAGTTTACAGTTCAATGACCCAATCACATTGTCAACAGTTAGTTAGACACCTCTCAGAGACTGGCCTGTCCTCTACACACTTTTTATTTTTCTCTTTCTCCCTCTTTCTCTTTCTCTCGTTTCATCTTTCTCTTTCCCTCTCTCTTCGTCTTTCACTCTCTCTCAAGCTTCGTTTGGCTCTTCAGGAACTGACATGTTTTTGAGGGAAAAGGTTATATCATTAGAAAATAGTTAACAGCCCTGCGGCCTATGTAGAGTAATACAACAAGCCCTCTTGGCTCTGTGCAGTGCTGAAATGTTATCAGTCTGGAGTAATTATTGTCACAGGACTCTGAATTTCCAGAGATTGAGTTGTATTGTACATTACATTTTAGACTGACTATAGTGACTTGCTGTACTGTATGTGTTTGGGCCCATTTCACAGTGCTATGACATTCAGTAGGCAGTAAAGAATCCATCACACCATGGCTGTCCCTGTACTACCCTAGCCTGTCCCTGTACTACCCTACCCTAGCCTGTCCCTGTACTACCCTAGCCTGTCCCTATACTACCCTAGCCTGTCCCTGTACTACCCTACCCTAGCCTGTCCCTGTACTACCCTAGCCTGTCCCTGTACTACCCTACCCTAGCCTGTCCCTGTACTACCCTAG
Organism: Coregonus lavaretus; assembly: GCF_964263955.1. Lineage (NCBI taxonomy): Eukaryota > Metazoa > Chordata > Actinopteri > Salmoniformes > Salmonidae > Coregonus > Coregonus lavaretus. Next base: position 6,010 of record NW_028161002.1, on the reverse strand, counting down.
CCTGTCCCTATACTACCCTAGCCTGTCCCTGTACTACCCTAGCCTGTCCCTGTACTACCCTAGCCTGTCCCTGTACTACCCTACCCTAGCCTGTCCCTGTACTACCCTAGCCTGTCCCTGTACTACCCTACCCTAGCCTGTCCCTGTACTACCCTAGCCTGTCCCTGTACTACCCTACCCTAGCCTGTCCCTGTACTACCCTAGCCTGTCCCTGTACTACCCTACCCTAGCCTGTCCCTGTACTACCCTAGCCTGTCCCTGTACTACCCTAGCCTGTCCCTGTACTACCCTAGCCTGTCCCTGTACTACCCTAGCCTGTCCCTGTACTACCCTAGCCTGTCCCTGTACTACCCTAGCCTGTCCCTGTACTACCCTAGCCTGTCCCTGTACTACCCTAGCCTGTCCCTGTACTACCCTAGCCTGTCCCTGTACTACCCTAGCCTGTCCCTGTACTACCCTAGCCTGTCCCTGTACTACCCTAGCCTGTCCCTGTACTACCCTAGCCTGTCCCTGTACTACCCTACCCTAGCCTGTCCCTGTACTACCCTAGCCTGTCCCTGTACTACCCTAGCCTGTCCCTGTACTACCCTACCCTAGCCTGTCCCTGTACTACCCTAGCCTGTCCCTGTACTACCCTACCCTAGCCTGTCCCTGTACTACCCTAGCCTGTCCCTGTACTACCCTACCCTAGCCTGTCCCTGTACTACCCTAGCCTGTCCCTGTACTACCCTACCCTAGCCTGTCCCTGTACTACCCTAGCCTGTCCCTGTACTACCCTACCCTAGCCTGTCCCTGTACTACCCTAGCCTGTCCCTATACTACCCTAGCCTGTCCCTGTACTACCCTAGCCTGTCCCTGTACTACCCTAGCCTGTCCCTGTACTACCCTAGCCTGTCCCTATACTACCCTAGCCTGTCCCTATACTACCCTAGCCTGTCCCTGTACTACCCTAGCCTGTCCCTGTACTACCCTAGCCTGTCCCTGTACTACCCTGTCCCTGTACTACCCTAGCCTATCCCTGTACTACCCTAGCCTGTCCCTGTACTACCCTAGCCTTTCCCTATACTACCCTAGCCTGTCCCTGTACTACCCTAGCCTGTCCCTGTACTACCCTAGCCTGTCCCTGTACTACCCTGTCCCTGTACTACCCTAGCCTATCCCTGTACTACCCTAGCCTGTCCCTGTACTACCCTAGCCTGTCCCTGTACTACCCTAGCCTGTCCCTGTACTACCCTATTCCTGTACTACCCTAGTCTGTCCCTGTACTACCCTACCCTATTCCTGTACTACCCTATCCTGTCCCTGTACTACCCTACCCTATTCCTGTACTACCCTAGCCTGTCCCTGTACTACCCTAGCCTGTCCCTATACTACCCTAGCCTGTCCCTGTACTACCCTAGCCTGTCCCTGTACTACCCTAGCCTGTCCCTGTACTACCCTGTCCCTGTACTACCCTAGCCTATCCCTGTACTACCCTAGCCTGTCCCTGTACTACCCTAGCCTTTCCCTATACTACCCTAGCCTGTCCCTGTACTACCCTAGCCTGTCCCTGTACTACCCTAGCCTGTCCCTGTACTACCCTGTCCCTGTACTACCCTAGCCTATCCCTGTACTACCCTAGCCTGTCCCTGTACTACCCTAGCCTGTCCCTGTACTACCCTAGCCTGTCCCTGTACTACCCTATTCCTGTACTACCCTAGTCTGTCCCTGTACTACCCTACCCTATTCCTGTACTACCCTATCCTGTCCCTGTACTACCCTACCCTATTCCTGTACTACCCTAGCCTGTCCCTGTACTACCCTATTCCTGTACTACCCTAGTCTGTCCCTGTACTACCCTACCCTAGCCTGTCCCTGTACTACCCTATCCTGTCCCTGTACTACCCTAGCCTGTCCCTGTACTACCCTAGCCTGTCCCTGTACTACCCTAGCCTGTCCCTGTACTACCCTACCCTAGCCTGTCCCTGTACTACCCTAGCCTGTCCCTGTACTACCCTACCCTAGCCTGTCCCTGTACTACCCTAGCCTGTCCCTGTACTACCCTACCCTAGCCTGTCCCTGTACTACCCTAGCCTGTCCCTGTACTACCCTACCCTAGCCTGTCCCTGTACTACCCTAGCCTGTCCCTGTACTACCCTAGCCTGTCCCTATACTACCCTAGCCTGTCCCTATACTACCCTAGCCTGTCCCTATACTACCCTACCCTATCCCTGTACTACCCTGTCCCTGTACTACCCTAGCCTGTCCCTGTACTACCCTAGCCTGTCCCTGTACTACCCTAGCCTGTTCCTATACTACCCTAGCCTGTCCCTATACTACCCTAGCCTGTCCCTGTACTACCATACCCTATCCCTGTACTACCCTGTCCCTGTACTACCCTAGCCTGTCCCTGTACTACCCTAGCCTGTCCCTGTACTACCCTACCCTAGCCTGTCCCTGTACTACCCTACCCTAGCCTATCCCTGTACTACCCTAGCCTATCCCTGTACTACCCTACCCTGTCCCTGTACTACCCTAGCCTATCCCTGTACTACCCTAGCCTGTCCCTATACTACCCTAGCCTGTCCCTGTACTACCCTAGCCTGTCCCTATACTACCCTAGCCTGTCCCTATACTACCCTAGCCTGTCCCTGTACTACCCTAGCCTGTCCCTATACTACCCTAGCCTGTCCCTATACTACCCTAGCCTTTCCCTATACTACCCTACCATGTCCCTGTACTACCCTAGCCTGTCCCTGTACTACCCCATCCTATCCCTGTACTACCCTACCCTATCCCTGTACTACCCTAGCCTATCCCTGTACTACCCTAGCTTATCCTTGTTTGCATGTGTGTGTTTATGTGTGCAGCTCTCCCTCCTTGTCCCCTCGTTCTGCCCGGGGGCTACTGTGTGTGTGTGTGTGTCTCTCTCTGTCCCAACACACACACACACACACACACACACACAGACAGTATATTCTTTATCTGATTAGCTGACACGCCTGCGTGGATCTCTGTGCAGCGCGGCGGCTGAGCAGAGCAGCATCAGGCCCAAGGCAGGGCATAGATTTCATTTTAAAAAGTATCAAAGGTTTACACGCTGCTCGCTTTAATCAGCATGTTTATCAGGCAGAGAGAAATTGCAGGAAGGACCACAGGGAGAAGGGGGGGTTATCTTAAGGACCAGTAGCCTGGGAAATTGATAATGGCTACAAGGTAATTTACTGGCAACTTGTGCATCCCTCCACTGCACCGCTGCCTAGGCCGGCCCCTCATTCTAATTACAGGCCATGTAATGTACTAATGAAGCTGCGGGGTGTGTGTGTGTGTGTGTGTGTGTGTGTGTGTGTGTGCTCTGTGCCAGTCTGGAGTGATTTCATGAGCTTGAGATTGAATACGTCTCTGGGCTTGGTGGGTGGGGCGGCAGATGCAGCCTCCCTCTGGAGTCTGTGTGTGTGGCCGTCTCCCAGGAAGAATGTGATGTGAAGAAGTATCTGATTAATATTTGGCAGTGTGACAGACACGGGCTAAGCACAAACATTAGCCCAAATGATGTATGTATTTCATATATTAAGTCAACGAGGTGATGCTGTGTTTTGGAGCTTGGTGTTGGTAGATGTGTTGTCTGTGATGGGATATTAGGGGGCAGCTCTGTTTGCAGTGACAGTCATTGAGGGTTGTCATGAGGACAACATGTCTGGAGGACACTCCTTAACTACTAACAGTTGTTTTCCAGACTCACTCAGTAGCACAGTGAGTCCTTTTGCAAACTGACTAGCTTAATACTGGGCTGGGTCAATTATGCCTCGTGATGGGGTCTCACTGAAGAGTGTGTGTGTGCATGTGTGAGTATGTGCACAGTTCTTCCCTATGTAACGGTCTCTGACCTTGCAGTGTGGTGGACAGTCCCATCGCCAGTTCACACAACGCTACTGATAAGAAGCAGACTGGCTCTGCTGCTCCAGTGTTAGTATTGTTGTTCTGATGCTACAGCCAGGCACAGCCAGGACGAGGAGTTAGGCTCCATCCTATATCCTTCACCCCCCTCACTAGGGGATGTGTGCAGGGCCAGGAAAGCCTTGATATGACCATCATGTAAACATCCCCACCTATCTGATGGAGGGAAAGAAAACTGTTTTCTCAGTGAGTGTGTGTGTGTGTGCGCGTCTCTCTCTCTCTCTTTCTCTCCGTACATGCTCGTACATGTGTGTCTGTTTATAGACATCATTCTCTCATAGTGTCCTCTTTTTTAGATGGTTATGTGACCTTTTGGCCCAATTAGATCATCACAAGACATCACCATGACTCTGTAACGTGTTAAAATAAACACTCATATGACGGAACAGGAAACCGTTGTGATGTGAGAGTTTAAAGTACGTAAAGTTTCCTAAAGGAGGATTTTCCTCTTCCTTCCCTCTCTTCTCTTCACAGGAAAAGGAGGATGTCGAGGCGGTGTCTGTAGGGGCCATTCTTTCAGACTACCAAAGAGTACGGGTGGAAAATGTGTAAGTAGAACAAGTGTGTACATACACACACACACAACTACATGCCTGAGAGACACTGTATTCCAAACAAAGATGATGTACATTTGTTTACTCCATGATGTTTAGTCTAGCTGTATTTTTATGGTACAGTTGTATTACCAGAATGGCCAATGGCTTACAGTACCAGTCAAAAGTTTGGACACACCTACTCATCAAAACTATGAAATAACACATATGCAATCATGTAGTAACCAAAAAATTGTTAAACAAATCTAACTATATTTTAGATTTTAGATTCTTCAAAGTAGCAACCTTTTGCCTTGATGACAGCTTTGCACACTCTTGGCATTCTCTCAACCAGCTTCATGAGGAATGCTTTTCCAACAGTCTTGAAGGAGTTCCCACATATGCTTAGCACTTGTTGGCTGCTTTTCCTTCACTCTGCGGTCCGACTCATCCCAAACCATCTCAATTGGGTTGAGGTCAGGTGATTGTGGAGGCCAGGTCATCTGATGCAGCACTCCATCACTCTCCTTGTTGATCAAATAGCCCTTACACAGCCTGGAGGTGTGTTTTGGTCATTGTCCTGTTGAAAAACAAATGATAGTCCCACTAAGCGCAAACCAGATGGGATGGCGTATCGCTGCAGAATGCTGTGGTAGCCATGCTGGTTAAGTGTGCCTTGAATTCTAAATATATCACCAACAATGTCACCAGCAAAGCACCATCACACCTCCTCCATGCTTCACTGTGTGAACCACACATGCGGAGATCATCCGTTCACCTACTCTGCGTCTCACAAAGACACGGCGGTTGGAACCAAAAATCTCAAATTTGGACTCATCAGACCAAAGGACAGATTTCCACCAGTCTAATGTCCGTTGCTCGTGTTTCTTGGCCCAAGCAAGTCTCTTCTTCTTATTGGTGTCCTTTAGTAGTGGTTTCTTTGCAGCAATTCGACCATGAAGGCCTGACTCACGCAGTCTCCTCTGAACAGTTGATGTTAAGATGTCTGTTACTTGAACTCTGTGAAGCATTTATTTGGGCTGCAATCTGAGGCTGGTAACTCTAATGAACTTATCCTCTGCAGCAGAGGTAACTCTGGGTCTTCCTTTCCTTTGGCAGTCCTCATGAGAGCCAGTTTCATCATAGTGCTTGATGGTTTTTGCAACTGCACTTGAAGAAACTTTCAAAGTTCTTGAAGTTTTCCGTATTGACTGACCTTCATGCCTTAAAGTAATGATGGACTGTCATTTCTCTTTGCTTATTTGAGCTGTTCTTGACATAATATGGTCTTGGTCTTTTACCAAATAGGGCTATCTTCTGTATACCACCCCTACCTTGTCACAACACAGCTGATTGGCTCAAACGCATTAAGAAGGAAAGAAATGACACAAATTAACTTTTAACAAGGCACACATGTTAATTGCTCTCCAGGTGACTACCTCATGAAGCTGGTTGAGAGAATGCCAAGAGTGTGCAAAGCTGTCATCAAGGCAAAGGGTGGCTACTTTAAAGAATATAAAATATTAAATGTATTTTGATTT
>NW_028161003.1:0-1000 GCF_964263955.1 Coregonus lavaretus | reverse complement strand
TTCTCCTCCATTATACTGGACCAGTTCAACCACATCAGGAATGGGGACCGCTTCTGGTTTGAGAACACACAGAACGGGTAGGAACAACGTCAAATATAAACCTCATACAGTAATCGTATGAAACTGTAACCGTCAGCTGAACCTCGATTTCCGGCTTTCTCACATTCGCTCGAAAGCTTGGATGGACACCTGTGAGAACGTAAGCCACTAATGAAATAAACAATAGCCTGGTGTTGAACTAGACTTTGAACTGAGGAAACACAAGACCACTGTCAGTTATGATCAGCTTTGAACTGAGGAAACACAAGACTACTGTCAGTTATGATCAGCTTTGAACTGAGGAAACACAAGACTACTGTCAGTTATGATCAGCTTTGATTCACTCTTTGGGTGACACTATCATGACATTTCCAGTCGTTCTGACAGCTCCTCCTGGTTGTTCCTCTAGTCTGTTCACAGCCGAAGAGCTGCAGGCCGTTCGGAACACGACCTTTCATGATGTCATTACAGCAGTCACCAGTGCAGAGGCTGAGGACATACAGAGGACAGTCTTCTTCTGGAGGGATGGTAAAGATCATACCCTCTCTAGATTTATATTTGTGTGGTATTGCCCAATACAAATAAGTAATCTATGATAGTATTCCCTGTAGCTCAATAATGTTGACTGTAGGTGCTGCTGGTACTGTAACCAGTCTTCCTGTATCCCTGTATCCCTGTCTCCGTGGCTGTCTGTCCTTCTGTTCTTCTGTCTGCCTGCCTGCCTGCCTGTCTGCATGTCTGTCTGTCTTTCTGTCTGTCCCAGGTGACCCTTGCCCCAGCCCTCTCAGGTCACAGCCTCTGAGCTCCACCCTTGCACCAACGCCACCAAGCTCAACTACTTTGACAACGGGAGCAAAGCTGGCTTCGGCATCCTAGTCATCTGCCTGTTCCTCTTTCCTGTTGGTCAGTATCTGATGTTAACCAATCAGAATCCACATGCACATTTTCCATTAGGTTATTT
>NW_028161004.1:40000-52580 GCF_964263955.1 Coregonus lavaretus | reverse complement strand
CTTTCCATAGAAAGCGCATTGATTTCCATGTACTACCTGTCGTGGAAAAGAAATTACGCACACTAGGCTACTTTTACGCACACAACATTGTCCCACTCTGGGTGTGTGCGAAGGGAGAGGCATATAATAGAGGGCCAAAATGGCTCAGAAATTCGACCTCACGAGTGCACCCTCACCAGCCATTTTTATATATGAGCCACTGGGCTATTCCCGTTCAGAGGCAGGCTGCTGTGATGTGTTACAAGTGCCATGTAATAACAATAACAATACTATAGTGGCTTCGAATTGAAACTCACGAGTGCACCCTCAACAGCCATTTTTATATATGAGCCACTGGGCTATTCCCGTTCAGAGGCAGGCTGCTGTGATGTGTTACAAGTGCCATGTAATAACAATAACAATACTATAGTGGCTTCGATTTCAAACTCAAGAGTGCACCCTCACCAGCTGTTTGTTTCCCATTTGGAGAGAAATAATGTGTGGATGTCATTTCGGACATTTTGGCGCTCACGCGAAATGACACAAAGTAACAAAGTCGGAGGGAAACAAAGTAGCCTCTCACTCGCTGCCTGTGGGTGGGAACCGGCTTAGGGCTGTCTGTCTGTCCATCTGTCTGTCCCTCGCTCCAATTGGATAAGGCCACACCGGCCCGGTGGCCAATCGTTGCCTCTTGTGGCGAGGTATATGTACGGCTCTCGAAGTGGCGAGCGGCTCATTCAGACTTTCTGTGACTTTCTCAAGCTACCAATATGAGCGGAAGAGGCAAAACCGGAGGCAAGGCCAGGGCGAAGGCAAAGACCCGTTCATCCCGTGCTGGCCTCCAGTTCCCCGTGGGCCGTGTGCACAGGCTGCTGCGCAAAGGCAACTACGCCGAGCGTGTGGGCGCTGGCGCACCAGTCTACCTGGCCGCCGTACTCGAGTACCTGACTGCTGAGATCCTGGAGTTGGCCGGCAACGCTGCCCGTGACAACAAGAAGACTCGTATCATCCCCCGTCACCTGCAACTGGCCGTCCGTAACGACGAGGAGCTGAACAAACTGCTCGGCGGTGTGACCATCGCTCAGGGTGGTGTGCTGCCCAACATCCAGGCAGTCCTACTCCCCAAGAAGACCGAGAAGGCAGTCAAAGCCAAGTAAATTCGCTACTGCGACTTCAACTTGACTACTCAACCCCCAAAGGCTCTTTTAAGAGCCAACCACCTAGCTCTCCAAAAGCGCAAAGTACCTTTCTATGACCGCAATACATTGAGTGGGTGTATACACAACTATTTCGACATTCTGTGCCCACATGAGGCCTTGCATGAACAACAACACCTACTTGGCCTCATTTGCCATAGCAGGCTAGCATTAGATGATACGTGCCTATAAGCTGTCACTCTTGACTTTGGCGACTATTATTGCGCGTAAAGGGCCGGCGGCGTCCTATTGCGCGCGCACCGGGAGTTTGAGTTCTATATCGTGGAGCTCCGCCCCATAGGGGAGCTCTGCTCCTAGTGGTTTACCCTCTGCCCTAAGGCAGAAACAGCCTGAAGCAAAATTATGCACACACCTACAGCCAATAGGAGTACAGGTGTCCCTATATAAGGAACCCCGTTCCCTCAATCTGCCTCCCATTATCTTCAGCGACTGGACTAGACTGAAGAAGCCAAGAAGAGAAGACTCAGGACGAAGAAAACGCCGTCGATTTTCCAGATCATCGACGTCGTCCTACAATGAGCACACCAAGCTAATCCATAAGGTAAGCATTTAACAAAAGCTCTTTTCAGAGCTCAATGTCGCTGTTCCCCTTGGCGGCTGTCGACCCCCCCCCGACATTGTTTCGTGGGTTGAGAGGCACAGCACGCCAGGGACAGCTTCATCAATCCCCCACTATGCGCCAGCTGCGCCCTCCTTTTTTGAAGGAGTGGAAGCAGCATTGGGCATTTTTAGGGAGGATATTCCTCTTGAGGATGTGTTATCAGTGTTAGTCTCAGCTGAGGCATCATCTGAGGGCACTGACTCAGGAGATGACAGGGCTATTGGGGAAGAAATGAATATTCTATTGGAACAATTCATTACACTGACCCAGATGTTTAACACCCCTTTTCCTTCGGGAAATTGTGAGGTCATTACATCCCTGGATGATGACGCCACAGCCTCTCTGTGCCTGAATTCTCAGGTCTCATTGAGTGGGCTGCTAAACAGCGGGAGATTAAGCTGCCCCCCATTCCCTCCAACCCGGAAGTGGATATGAGGAAGGGCGGCCGTTACTCTCGCTACAGCTTGGCGTCAGACGGCGGCCTCCAGCAGCAAGGGAGCGGGCCTCGCCCCCCCCTGCAGCGCCAGAGGTGCCGGCGAGAGAGGTCATTAAAGCGTCATCCTGGCATCACCCGAAGGGCGGCCAGAAGAGACGCCGTTTATGACAGGCGAGGGGGAGAGAACGGAAGACGGCACAGCGCCTGCTGTGACCGAGCCCACTGTCCCCACCCACTCTACTGTTGAGTGTATGGAGGAGAATGTTTTTTGTTGATGTGTGTAATAAAGAGTTGGCTCTACTTGACACTGTCAAGAAAGAGCCCCTTTTCCATAATACATCCGAGAGCGTTCGACCTTCCTCGCTCTCTCTCTTACCACTATGAGTGCAGCTCAGCCCACCATGGTGCGTTGCTGAATGCACACATAAGGCAGGTATATAAAAGGTATTAAGTGTACCTTATAGGACCTCACTTTACAGACTCCTAGGAGTGCCGTAGTGAGTGTCTCACATAGCAGGCTGCAGTCTCAGCCAGATAATGGCATGATGACGCGACCGCTATCCGGGACGGCGCTCTGTCTCAGGCTAACGCCTCAGTCAGTGCAGTTCAGACCCGTGCTGCGTTCACGGAGGGCCTGATTACTACGGTTACGGGCGTAACCACGTATCGGCGCCCCCGTTTCTCTCAGAACGCGCTGATAATAACCACATTGGGGGTGGCGCACTAAGGTCTCTGTTAGTACGACCCAGACCCATGCTGCGTTCAAGAAGGGCCCGATTACCACGGTCACGAAGGTGCCCAGTGTATCGGCGCCCCCACCTTTTCCTGAACGCGCCCAGGCTCACCACACTGAGTGTAGTTCAGCCCACCAGAGGTGCAGAGCTGAACGCACACAGGAGGTGAAAGGAGGAATAATACCTAGACGCCGTCTTGGTTTATCTCAAAGAGACCTCACATTACAGACTCCAAGGAGTACTGTAGTGAGTGCCTCTCATAGCAGGCTGCAGTCTCAGTCAGGAGACATGATGACGCAGCCGCTAGTTGGGGATGGCGCACTATCGCAGACTAAGGTCTCGGTTAGTGCGATTCACACCCATGCTGCGTTCACGGAGGGCCCGATTACCACGGTGACGAAGTTTCCCAGTGTATCGGCGCCCCCACTTCTTTCTGAACGCGCTAATACTCACCACACTGAGCGTAGTTCAGCCCACCAGAGGTGCAGAGCTGAACGCACACAGGAGGTGAAGGGAGGAAAGATACCAAGACACCGTCTTGGCTTATCTCAGGATACCTCACATTCAGCAGGCAGCTGTCTCTGTCCCAATGTGACATGAAGACGCAGCCGCTAAACGGGAATGACGCCTTGCTGCAGGCTAATGCCTCAATCAGCGCAGATCAGACCCGTGCGACGTTCACGGAGAGCGGGAATACCAGGGTTACAGGTATAACCAAGGTATGGACGCCTCCGAATTATTCTGAACGTATCAATGCCCATGGCTCTGAGCGCAGCTCACCACACATTGAGTGTGTCGTTGAACAGCCGCTTAAGACCAGTAAAGAGGCATTGTGGCACCACCGTGTGGTATCAGTCAGAGATCACACCTTTCAGATTCTGTTGAGTTCTGTAAAGGATAAGTCTCATGCTAAGCGGCAGTCTCAGTCAGACAATGACATGATGACGCAATCGCTTTCCGGGAAGAGCGCTCTGTCTCAGGCCAGTACCTCAGACAGTGCAGTTCATACCCGTGCTGCGTTCACGGAGGGCAAGATTACTGGAGTTACGGTCGTAACCAACGTATCAAAGCCCCCGACTCACGCAGAACGAGCTGATGTGTCCTCTCCCTTTCAAAGGGGGCCCGCCTTGGGCTATTCCACCAACCCAGTGCTGGGGAATAGCGGCGGCGAGGGCCATAGAGGAATACAGGTCCTTCCTACTGGACGCACCACAGCTTCGTGCGCGCCCGCTTTCTCAGCATTGCTGGCAGTGGCGTCAAAGCTGTACCCTCTCACGCTGGCTAGAACAGACGTTAGAGAAGGGTTATGCCCTCCAATTCCATCGGACCCCACCCCCGTTCAAGGGAGTGGTGGAAACGGTGATGAAAACGCCAGACAAAGTAGCCGCTCTGAGATCAGAGATTACGGAACTTTTGGCGAAGGAGGCGGTCACAGTAGTTCCCCGAGAGCGAAGGAACAAGGGGCTTTACTCGCCCTATTTCCTAGTGCCAAAAAAGACGGGGGGAGTGAGGCCGATTTTGGATTTACGCATTCTCAACGAGAGCATAACCAAACGGCCCTTCCGAATGCTTACGACAAAACGCCTACTGGAATGTGTTCAGAAGGGAGATTTTTGTACAAGCATAGACCTAAAGGACGCGTACTTTCATGTGCCGATACAATCGCGCCACAGAAAGTTTCTGCGGTTCGCCTTTCAAGGGGTGGCGTACGAGTTCACGAGGATGCCGTTTGGGTACGCCCTGGCACCTCGAACGTTTTCCAAATGTGTGGAGGCGGCATTGGAACCGCTGCGTCGTCAAGGGATAAGGCTATTAGCCTACCTAGACGACCTGCTGATTCTCGCCCCGTCAGCAGAGCTGGCGTTCACACACACGACACAGACAGTGATTCATCTCACGCGTCTGGGGTTTGCTGTGAATTGGAAAAAGAGCGCACCCTGGCCCAGTCATCAGATTGTCTACCTGGGACTACAGCTAGACACTGTAATGATGAGGGCGCGAATTTCGGACCCTCGAAGGGCAGCATTGTTACTAGCCCTGAGGAAGTGTCGTCCGAATCACACAGTAACGGCGCTATCGATCATGTCACTTTTGGGTCTCATGTCGGCAGCCCACTCTGTGGTCCCGCTAGGGCTTTTGCACATGCGCAAAGCACAGCGGTGGTTCGCCCAACTAAGACTAGACCCAGTGCGTCAACGTCATCGGTTGGTGGTGGTTCCTCTCTCGATAAGAGCAGACCTGGACTATTGGCGGAACCCGTGCGTTCTCACGCACGGCGTCCCGATGGGCAAGGTGTCATCCTACATTCCAGTGTTTACAGATGCCTCTCTGACTGGATGGGGAGGGACATGTCAGTCTCAAGCGATAGGAGGTGCATGGCCTCAATCAGGTCGTCACATCAACCTCCTAGAGTTGGAAACGGTGCGACTGGTCTTGACCCACTTCGCGTCTACCCTTCGGGGTCGCGATGTGTTGGTCTGGTCAGACAACCGAACCACAGTGGCTCACATAAACCGCCAGGGAGGGGTCAGGTCTCCTGCCCTTCATCGGGCGGCAGTGGAATTGTGGCTGTGGGCTCACAAGCACCTTCGCTCGTTGAGAGCAGCACACATTCCGGGCTACTTGAACGTAGGGGCAGACCTCATGTCAAGAGGGGGTCCTCGAGACGACGAGTGGTGTCTGCACCCGGACATTGTTCTACAGATTTGGGAACAATTCGGGAGAGCCGAGGTGGACCTGTTCGCGTCACGTGTGAATGCGCAGTGTCCCCTATGGTTCTCTCTGAGAAACCAGGACGAACCGCCATTGGGAAGAGACGCATTCGCGCACTACCCGTGGCCGAAAGTTCTCCTGTATGCATTCCCTCCGCTGTCTTGCATTCTCCCACTGCTAGCCAGGGTGAGGTCAGAGGAGCTGTCAGTGATACTGATAGCGCCCGATCGCCCGGGGGCTCCGTGGTTTGCAGAGATGAGTCAGATGTTGATTGCGCCACCCTGGCCAATTCCACATCGACGAGACGCGTTGACTCAGGCGGGAGGCTCGATAGGGCAATGGCCCATAATCGGCCAACCACTGAAGGCTTGGTTCCTGAATGGGACAGGTTAAAGCGCCGTGGGTTGTCTGATGCAGTGATCAGAACAATACAGGGCGCAAGAGCCGGTTCCACTTCTAGGGTGTATACCAGCAGATGGAACGTTTTCTCACGATGGTGTGATACACAGGACGTGGACCCCATGAGCTGTCAGGTAGAGAGTGTGCTCTCATTCCTACAGTCTATGTTTGATAAGCAGAAATCGCCCTCCACTATTCGAGTGTTTGCAGCGGCAATTTCAGCTGGTCATGAAGGTTTTAACGGAAAAAGTGTTTTCAGTCACCCATTAGTGAAACGTTTCCCATTGGGAACGCAACGGCTTAGGCCAAGGCCTAGAGCTACGCTGCCCAAGTGGGATTTGGCATTGGTTCTCGAAGCGCTATGTAAGTCGCCGTTCGAGCCATTGAATCAAATACCCCTCAAGATGCTGTCTATCAAGACGGCGCTGTTGCTCGCCTTGACTACTGCTAAACGAGTCAGCGATTTGTGTGCACTGTCGACGAGACCCGACTGCCTTGCCATTAATGGCGATCTGAGCAGAGCGGTGTTACGTCCTAACCCGGCATTTGTGCCGAAGGTTATTAACAGTGCATATAGATCGCAGATCGTGGAATTGTGGGCTTTTCATCCCCCTCCCCATGGGGAGAGGAGTGAGGAAAAGCTTCACTGTCTGTGCCCAGTACGCGCTTTGGCGTGTTACGTTAGGCGCACAGCGGCGGTTAGGTCATCGCCTCAGCTGTTTGTGTGTCACGGTGCGGCTGCATTGGGTAGACCACTCTCAAAACAGCGTTTGTCTCATTGGCTTTGTGAAGGCATTGAGACGGCGTACGAGGCGGCGGGGCAACAACCGCCTCAGGGTATTAGAGCGCACTCCACTCGTGGAGTAGCAGCTTCTACTGCTCTTTTCAGAGGAACAGAGGTAGAGGATATTTGTAGAGCAGCGTCATGGTCGACACCGTCTCCTTTTATCCGTTTCTATCTGTTGGATATGTCTTCTAACTCTTTGGCTCGGTCTGTACTCAGCGTGGCTGAAGGGAGATCATGAGCAGAATAGAGAAAGAAAGCAGGATTGTGAATAAGTTCATAAGTCCGCTTTTATTAGAAGTAACATATTATGGACATGTTTTCTAACTCTTTTGTTCGATCGAATTTCAGCAGAGCTGAAAGGCGTTCTTGAGCTAGAAAAAGAGGACAGAGCAGGACCTTGGACAGGTTCCAATCAGGTCCGCTCTGGTTAGGAAGACTTATGTCAAGGATAAGCCTTTTAAACTCCAATCTCGATTGCACTCAGCACAGCTGAAGGGGAATCTTGAGGTAGAGGAGGGAGAAGCAGGATGATAGACTGGTCTCTATCAGGTCCGCTTTGGGTGAAGAGCATATTCTGTGGCATGTCTCCTGGCTGACAGTGTCAGCATATAGAAACATGTATTAAGTGGACAGAATGTGGGGTCATCTATCTGAGGTTCAGTTTAGTATGACTGGTATATTTTGTCCCTGCCTACTAATCTCTGGGTTCCATTGAGTGAGTAAGGCGGGCTATTGGACACATAATGTAGAGTGACATTTTATGTCATTCCATTAGTGGATAATAGTGTTGTCATAGAATATTGAGGCACGGCTATCTGCTAGTCAGATTAGCACGGCGTCTATTCTATTGATCTGCCCAATAGCCATTGACATTGTCATTGAGCTAGATGGGGCGGGTCTATAACCGATGACGCGGTATATTGTGACGCCCTATGGGTTTTTTAGTCGCAGTACTGCGGGAATTGGTTGCAGCCATTGCTGGGCTTGACCTTTTTTCATTTTTTAATGAGAAGTGTTAGGCTCGGCAGGGAGTACATTTTGGAGCGTTTCGCTCCGCCTTAAACCACTAGGAGCAGAGCTCCCCTATGGGGCGGAGCTCCACGATATAGAACGACTAGTTACCGGAGTGTAACTCCAGTTCTATGAGTGGAGCGGAGCCCCATAGGACTTAAGGCCCTACCGACCCTCTCTAGTCTCGCTGAAGATAATATCTCGGGAGGCAGATTGAGGGAACGGGGTTCCTTATATAGGGACACCTGTACTCCTATTGGCTGTAGGTGTGTGCATAATTTTGCTTCAGGCTGTTTCTGCCTTAGGGCAGAGGGTAAACCACTAGGAGCAGAGCTCCCCTATGGGGCTCCGCTCCACTCATAGAACTGGAGTTACACTCCGGTAACTAGTCGTTTTGGAGAGGCCGGGCCTCCCGTCCAATGGCCAACGGAGGAGGCCTGCGAAACGGGCCAATCGGGGTGGTGGGGAGATGGTGTCCAATCAGCAGGCGCCACTGCCGGCTTTATAAACTTCACATAGGCATTTCGAGGCTATACTCCCGACTGTCAGAGCAGCGCCATGGCCAGAACCAAGCAAACCGCTCGCAAATCCACCGGTGGCAAAGCCCCCAGGAAGCAGCTCGCCACTAAGGCTGCTCGCAAGAGTGCCCCGGCCACCGGCGGTGTGAAGAAGCCTCACCGTTACAGGCCCGGCACCGTGGCTCTGAGAGAGATCCGTCGTTACCAGAAGTCCACTGAGCTACTCATCCGCAAGCTGCCCTTCCAGCGCCTGGTGCGAGAAATCGCCCAGGACTTCAAGACCGACCTGCGCTTCCAGAGCTCCGCCGTGATGGCCCTACAGGAGGCTAGCGAGGCTTACCTGGTCGGCCTGTTCGAGGACACCAACCTGTGCGCCATCCACGCCAAGCGGGTGACCATCATGCCCAAGGACATCCAGCTGGCCCGCCGTATTCGCGGAGAGCGCGCATAAATGAGGATGACCTGAACTCGAATATCCCCCAAAGGCTCTTTTAAGAGCCACCTCCATATTTCCATCAAAAAGGCACAATTGTTCCATGTATACACGCACCTCTACATTAGCCACCATGTATGTTGTTCACTAACACGTCTAAAAGCTACGTATTGCACCTTTTTAGTTGCCTGAAGTCTAGCTTCAATGTTTGTGTGTGTGTATATACACAACCATCTGGCATCATCCACTTCCTTTGAACTATATAGTAACACAGTAAAATGCTTTACAAAGGAGGGGAAAAAGAAACGAGTGATAATATAGGCCGAATAGTAACAAGAATTGTGTTCAGATGAATAATTGACACTATTAGTTGTGTGTAATAATAGCCTTGCATGCAGTCCAGAAAAAACATTGCATGCCAACTTACTTTGAAAGTCCCATGTTGCAGTGCTGCTGAGAGACTCATGCAGAGGCCCAAACTTTACAATGGAGCACGGAGGCCATCTTGTGGTTAAATGTGGGTACTGCACCTCATGGTGAGTCCCTTTCAGCATTTGCTCTTTAGGCCAGCGTTTCCCAAACGCGGTCCTGGGGTCCACAAGGGGTGCGCGTTTTGCGTTTTGCCCTAGCACTCCACAACTGATTCTAATACTCCCAGCTTGATGATGATGAGTTGATTATTTGAATCAGCTGTGTAGTGCTAGGGCAAAAACTCCCAAAATGTGGCCCGAGTTTGGGAAACCCTGCTTTAGGCTAATACTAGCCTATTAGGATGACTTGGTTCGATCGCTTTAATGGCAACTGCTGAACTCTGGTTTCACTAATTACTTGTCCCAGGTCACCATTATGAATCCAATAGCAAAACAAATGTTTCAAAATAGCTCAATAGTGAAAAAAGGCCAGGAAATGATGGGTTCTCAGCAATATTTCACCAACAACCAATCACTATTCACGCATAGACATTAGGATCATCAACAAATATTCCTAAGTCATACTACAAAAGGGTTGTAACGAAATGGATTTGTCTGTTCAATGCAAGTTCAACGTCAAAGAAAAAGTGCATCACCACAACAAACGTGTCTTTAGATACACTGTAAAAAATGACTTTGTGGAATGTACTCAAGCTATTACAGTCAACAAAAGCACACGTCATATTGTTGAGTAGATCTTTTTGCTTGTTTTTATGAGTAGATAAGCTTGAGTAAGTTGAGTTGATGTGGTCCAATACATTGAGTAAAGATGATAGAGACGTAAAAAGGATTATATTACGTTGATTCGACTCAAATAGACATTGTGTTATTTTACCTGAATGATTCATCCTATTATGTATTTAGACCAACTTACTTTGGATTCACTCAATCACATCCCTTAAGAGAAAAGGTATCCGGACACCGGGAATCCATTTATTTAAACATCAACGGTTTGCAAAACATCTGTTATTATGAGTTGACAAATTACGTAATTGCAATCAACACTGCAGGTAAATCATGATTGCTGCAGGTAGGCAACACCGTAGAAATAGGAACTACAACACTAACAACAAGTGACATTTACTCCTGATGTACTGACTGACCTGTTGCAACCTCTACAACCACTGTGCTTATTATTTGACCCTGCTGGTCATCTATGAACGTTTGAACATCTTGGAGAAAAATGTGTGAAACCACTGCCTATATGAGGAGCTGTCGTTGTTTGTTTTATTACCACATACTTATGGAAATTGCACCGGTTGAGAGATGATGGCTCTCTTGTGCCTACGGTGAAGGGTACTTCTGATCCAGCAGGTGGTGCTAAGATCCCTCCCTATATGACTTGAATGATGAGTTGATTTATTCCTTATAGCTCCTAATGATTTTAAGGCCAGTGTTGGCAAACATTACTTGTGCTCCAGCAGGTGGCCATGACATCCCTCCCTATATGACTTGACTGACCAGTTAGTTGATGGACTCCTTATAGCTCCTAAATTTAATGATTTTAAGGCCAGTGTTGGCAAACATGACTTCTGCTCCAGCAGGTGGCCATGAAATCCCCCCCTATATGACTTGACTGACCAGGTAGTTGATGGACTCCTTATAGCTCTTAATGATCTCAAGTGTCTGTGTTTTTATGTGGTTAGGAGTTTTGCTCACTGCGTGTCCCCCTTCCATTTCAGTGTTTCCCAACTCCAGCGGTAGAGTAGGCTACCCCCAACAGGACCCATTTTTCTTGTAGGCCTGGACAGCCACAGCTGATTGAACAACCTGTCACCTAAATTACCAAGTCCTCAATGAGTAGAATCAGGTGCAACAACAACAACAACAACAACAACAACAACAACAATATGAGGAGAGGGACACAGTGTACTAGCTGATCTCCCAGTTGTCACAGTTTGGCCTTGTGTTCCACATAGCCTATATCAGTATTTGAGTATGTTTCCCGCGCACTTTAGTTGCTTTCACGTCATCTTTGAAATCGCTCCTCCCTAGTCCCCTAGAACGAGCGCCCTCCCCTTTGCAACGCCTCCGAACATATAACAGAGGCGCGCTTTCTGTGCCGCCGGCCTCAATCAGGTCGACCAAACGCAGATAATAGCGCACCGCGCACCGGCGCTGAAATCATTCATTCACTTGAACTCAACTAGCGAACACACCATGTCCGGAAGAGGCAAAGGCGGCAAGGGACTCGGAAAAGGAGGCGCCAAGCGTCACCGCAAAGTTCTCCGCGATAACATCCAGGGAATCACCAAACCCGCTATCCGCCGTCTGGCTCGCCGCGGCGGCGTGAAGCGTATTTCCGGTCTGATCTACGAGGAGACCCGCGGTGTCCTGAAGGTGTTCCTGGAGAACGTGATCCGTGACGCAGTCACCTACACCGAGCACGCCAAGAGGAAGACCGTTACCGCCATGGACGTGGTCTACGCTCTGAAACGTCAGGGACGCACCCTGTACGGTTTCGGCGGTTAAACCCACTCTCTTCGGAACCTCAACACCCCGACTCGAACCCAAAGGCTCTTTTAAGAGCCACCCACATCCGCTTAAAATGGGCCCATTCCATGTAGTGTTATATATAACAACAAATGTTTAGTATGCAATTTAGTAAGAAAGTATGAGCCACTTCGAGTGGACAGGGAGTATTAATTAGAGGATTCTAATGTCCCGTCCACTTTTAGCGCACAGAGGGAGGCCTATATCTGACAGTGGCAAAGTGTAAGAACGTTATTATTTTGGGTCAAGCAATAGTGGAATTTGGACAACATAAAGCCACCACGAGTCGGTAGACGTGGCTCGAAAAGAGGGGGACAGCGCGCACACACACACACACACAGTCCAAAATGGGAGCCCTATGTCTGACGGTGCCAAAGTGGGCAATTCTATCACCAGCATTATTTGGCACAACAATCGTGCCATTTGGACACCTATTAAAGCCCCCCTTTTGAAACACACAATTCCCCATCGGTCACAGAGCATAGGCTATAGAGAGGAGGGAGGGAGGGAGGGAGGGAGGGAGGGAGGGAGGGAGGGAGGGAGGCAAGCAAGCAGGGGAGTGTCTACGGCCGCTGACTTTGCTTAGCTTCCTCTTCATAAGACGGGTAAGCGCCCTTCACCCCCTCATTCGTTTCTGAGAAGCAACGAGACATCATCATGCCCGAGCCAGCAAAGTCAGCGCCCAAGAAGGGCTCCAAGAAAGCCGTCACCAAGACCGCAGGGAAGGGCGGCAAGAAGCGCAGAAAGTCCAGGAAGGAGAGTTACGCCATCTACGTGTACAAAGTCCTGA
>NW_028161004.1:27500-35000 GCF_964263955.1 Coregonus lavaretus | reverse complement strand
GCATTGATTTCCATGTACTACCTGTCGTGGAAAAGAAATTACGCACACTAGGCTACTTTTACGCACACAACATTGTCCCACTCTGGGTGTGTGCGAAGGGAGAGGCATATAATAGAGGGCCAAAATGGCTCAGAAATTCGACCTCACGAGTGCACCCTCACCAGCCATTTTTATATATGAGCCACTGGGCTATTCCCGTTCAGAGGCAGGCTGCTGTGATGTGTTACAAGTGCCATGTAATAACAATAACAATACTATAGTGGCTTCGAATTGAAACTCACGAGTGCACCCTCAACAGCCATTTTTATATATGAGCCACTGGGCTATTCCCGTTCAGAGGCAGGCTGCTGTGATGTGTTACAAGTGCCATGTAATAACAATAACAATACTATAGTGGCTTCGATTTCAAACTCAAGAGTGCACCCTCACCAGCTGTTTGTTTCCCATTTGGAGAGAAATAATGTGTGGATGTCATTTCGGACATTTTGGCGCTCACGCGAAATGACACAAAGTAACAAAGTCGGAGGGAAACAAAGTAGCCTCTCACTCGCTGCCTGTGGGTGGGAACCGGCTTAGGGCTGTCTGTCTGTCCATCTGTCTGTCCCTCGCTCCAATTGGATAAGGCCACACCGGCCCGGTGGCCAATCGTTGCCTCTTGTGGCGAGGTATATGTACGGCTCTCGAAGTGGCGAGCGGCTCATTCAGACTTTCTGTGACTTTCTCAAGCTACCAATATGAGCGGAAGAGGCAAAACCGGAGGCAAGGCCAGGGCGAAGGCAAAGACCCGTTCTATATCGTGGAGCTCCGCCCCATAGGGGAGCTATGCTCCTAGTGGTTTACCCTCTGCCCTAAGGCAGATGCAGCCTGAAGCAAAATTATGCACACACCTACAGCCAATAGGAGTACAGGTGTCCCTATATAAGGAACCCCGTTCCCTCAATCTGCCTCCCATTATCTTCAGCGACTGGACTAGAATTGAAGAAGCCATAGAAGACTCAGGAAGATCTCGTCGTTGATATCCAGCCATCAACGTCTTCCTACAATGAGCACACCTAGCTTATCCAAGGTAAGCATTTAACAAAAGCTCTTTTCAGAGCTCAATGTCGCTGTTCCCCTTGGCGGCTGTCGACCCCCCCCGACACTGTTTCGTGGGTTGAGAGGCACAGCACGCCAGGGACAGCTTCATCAATCCCCCACTATGCGCCAGCTGCGCCCTCCTTTTTTGAAGGAGTGGAAGCAGCATTGGGCATTTTTAGGGAGGATATTCCTCTTGAGGATGTGCTATCAGTGTTAGTCTCAGCTGAGGCATCATCTGAGGGCACTGACTCAGGAGATGACAGGGCTATTGGGGAAGAAATGAATATTCTATTGGAACAATTCATTACACTGACCCAGATGTTTAACACCCCTTTTCCTTCGGGAAATTGTGAGGTCATTACATCCCTGGATGATGACGCCACAGCCTCTCTGTGCCTGAATTCTCAGGTCTCATTGAGTGGGCTGCTAAACAGCGGGAGATTAAGCTGCCCCCCATTCCCTCCAACCCGGAAGTGGATATGAGGAAGGGCGGCCGTTACTCTCGCTACAGCTTGGCGTCAGACGGCGGCCTCCAGCAGCAAGGGAGCGGGCCTCGCCCCCCCCCTGCAGCGCCAGAGGTGCCGGCGAGAGAGGTCATTAAAGCGTCATCCTGGCATCACCCGAAGGGCGGCCAGAAGAGACGCCGTTTATGACAGGCGAGGGGGAGAGAACGGAAGACGGCACAGCGCCTGCTGTGACCGAGCCCACTGTCCCCCCCCACTCTACCGTTGAGTGTATGGAGGAGAATGTTTTTTGTTGATGTGTGTAATAAAGAGTTGGCTCTACTTGACACTGTCAAGAAAGAGCCCCCTTTTCCATAATACATCCGAGAGCGTTCGACCTTCCTCACTCTCGCTCTCTCTCTTACCACTATGAGTGCAGCTCAGCCCACCATGGTGCGTTGCTGAATGCACACATAAGGCAGGTATATAAAAGGTATTAAGTGTACCTTATAGGACCTCACTTTACAGACTCCTAGGAGTGCCGTAGTGAGTGTCTCACATAGCAGGCTGCAGTCTCAGCCAGATAATGGCATGATGACGCGACCGCTATCCGGGACGGCGCTCTGTCTCAGGCTAACGCCTCAGTCAGTGCAGTTCAGACCCGTGCTGCGTTCACGGAGGGCCTGATTACTACGGTTACGGGCGTAACCACGTATCGGCGCCCCCGTTTCTCTCAGAACGCGCTGATAATAACCACATTGGGGGTGGCGCACTATCACAGACTAAGGTCTCTGTTAGTACGACCCAGACCCATGCTGCGTTCAAGAAGGGCCCGATTACCACGGTCACGAAGGTGCCCAGTGTATCGGCGCCCCCACCTTTTCCTGAACGCGCCCAGGCTCACCACACTGAGTGTAGTTCAGCCCACCAGGGGTGCAGAGCTGAACGCACACAGGAGGTGAAAGGAGGAATAATACCTAGACGCCGTCTTGGTTTATCTCAAAGAGAACTCACATTACAGACTCCAAGGAGTACTGTAGTGAGTGCCTCTCATAGCAGGCTGCAGTCTCAGTCAGGAGACATGATGACGCAGCCGCTAGTTGGGGATGGCGCACTATCGCAGACTAAGGTCTCGGTTAGTGCGATTCAGACCCATGCTGCGTTCACGGAGGGCCCGATTACCACGGTGACGAAGTTTCCCAGTGTATCGGCGCCCCCACTTCTTCTGAACGCGCTAATACTCACCACACTGAGCGTAGTTCAGCCCACCAGAGGTGCAGAGCTGAACGCACACAGGAGGTGAAGGGAGGAAAGATACCAAGACACCGTCTTGGCTTATCTCAGGATACCTCACATTCAGCAGGCAGCTGTCTCTGTCCCAATGTGACATGAAGACGCAGCCGCTAGCCGGGAATGACGCCTTGCTGCAGGCTAATGCCTCAGTCAGCGCAGATCAGACCCGTGCGACGTTCACGGAGAGCGGGAATACCAGGGTTACAGGTATAACCAAGGTATGGACGCCTCCGAATTATTCTGAACGTGTCAATGCCCATGGCTATGAGCGCAGCTCACCACATATTGAGTGTGTCGTTGAACAGTCGCCTAAGACCAGTAAAGAGGCATTGTGGCACCACCGTGTGGTGTCAGTCAGAGATCACACCTTTCAGATTCTATTGAATTCTGTAAAGGATGAGTCTCATGTTAAGCGGCAGTCTCAGTCAGACAATGACATGATGACGCAATCGCTTTCCGGGCAGAGCGCTCTGTCTCAGGCCAGTACCTCAGACAGCGCAGTTCAGACCCGTGCTGCGTTCCTGGAGGGCAAGATTACTGGAGTTACGGTCGTAACCAACGTATCAAAGCCCCCGACTCACCCAGAACGAGCTGACGTATCCTCTCCCTTTCAAGGGGGGCCCGACTTGGGCTATTCCACCAACCCAGTGCTGGGGAATAGCGGCGGCGAGGGCCATAGAGGAATACAGGTCCTTCCTACTGGACGCACCACAGCTTCGTGCGCACCCGCTGTCTCTGCATTGCTGGCAGTGGCGTCGAAGCTGTACCCTCTCACGCTGGCTAGAACAGACGTTAGAGAAGGGTTATGCCCTCCAATTCCATCGGACCCCACCCCCGTTCAAGGGAGTGGTGGAAACGGTGATGAAAACGCCAGACAAAGTAGCCGCTCTGAGATCAGAGATTACGGAACTTTTGGCGAAGGAGGCGGTCACAGTAGTTCCCCGAGAGCAAAGGAACAAGGGGCTTTACTCGCCCTATTTCCTAGTGCCAAAAAAAGACGGGGGGAGTGAGGCCGATTTTGGATTTACGCATTCTCAACGAGAGCATAACCAAACGGCCCTTCCGAATGCTGACGACAAAACGCCTACTGGAATGTGTTCAGAAGGGAGATTTTTGTACAAGCATAGACCTAAAGGACGCGTACTTTCATGTGCCGATACAATCGCGCCACAGAAAGTTTCTGCGGTTCGCCTTTCAAGGGGTGGCGTACGAGTTCACGAGGATCCGTTTGGGTACGCCCTGGCACCTCGAACGTTTTCCAAATGTGTGGAGGCGGCATTGGAACCGCTGCGTCGTCAAGGGATAAGGCTATTAGCCTACCTAGACGACCTGCTGATTCTCGCCCCGTCAGCAGAGCTGGCGTTCACACACACGACACAGACAGTGATTCATCTCACGCGTCTGGGGTTTGCTGTGAATTGGAAAAAGAGCGCACCCTGGCCCAGTCATCAGATTGTCTACCTGGGACTACAGCTAGACACTGTAATGATGAGGGCGCGAATTTCGGACCCTCGAAGGGCAGCATTGTTACTAGCCCTGAGGAAGTGTCGTCCGAATCACACAGTAACGGCGCTATCGATCATGTCACTTTTGGGTCTCATGTCGGCAGCCCACTCTGTGGTCCCGCTAGGGCTTCTGCACATGCGCAAAGCACAGCGGTGGTTCGCCCAACTAAGACTAGACCCAGTGCGTCAACGTCATCGGTTGGTGGTGGTTCCTCTCTCGCTAAGAGCAGACCTGGACTATTGGCGGAACCCGTGCGTTCTCACGCACGGAGTCCCGATGGGCAAGGTGTCATCCTACATTCCAGTGTTTACAGATGCCTCTCTGACTGGATGGGGAGGGACATGTCAGTCTCAAGCGATAGGAGGTGCATGGCCTCAATCAGGTCGTCACATCAACCTCCTAGAGTTGGAAACGGTGCGACTGGTCTTGACCCACTTCGCGTCTACCCTTCGGGGTCGCGATGTGTTGGTCTGGTCAGACAACCGAACCACAGTAGCTCACATAAACCGCCAGGGAGGGGTCAGGTCTCCTGCCCTTCATCGGGCGGCAGTGGAATTGTGGCTGTGGGCTCACAAGCACCTTCGCTCGTTGAGAGCAGCACACATTCCGGGCTACTTGAACGTAGGGGCAGACCTCATGTCAAGAGGGGGTCCTCGAGACGACGAGTGGTGTCTGCACCCGGACATTGTTCTACAGATTTGGGAACAATTCGGGAGAGCCGAGGTGGACCTGTTCGCGTCACGTGTGAACGCGCAGTGTCCCCTATGGTTCTCTCTGAGAAACCAGGACGAACCGCCATTGGGAAGAGACGCATTCGCGCACTACCTGTGGCCGAAAGTTCTCCTGTATGCATTCCCTCCGCTGTCTTGCATTCTCCCACTGCTAGCCAGGGTGAGGTCAGAGGAGCTGTCAGTGATACTGATAGCGCCCGATCGCCCGGGGGCTCCGTGGTTTGCAGAGATGAGTCAGATGTTGATTGCGCCACCCTGGCCAATTCCACATCAACGAGACGCGTTGACTCAGGCGGGAGGCTCGATAGGGCAATGGCCCATAATCGGCCAACCACTGAAGGCTTGGTTCCTGAATGGGACAGGTTAAAGCGCCGTGGGTTGTCTGATGCAGTGATCAGAACAATACAGGGCGCAAGAGCCGGTTCCACTTCTAGGGTGTATACCAGCAGATGGAACGTTTTCTCACGATGGTGTGATACACAGGACGTGGACCCCATGAGCTGTCAGGTAGAGAGTGTGCTCTCATTCCTACAGTCTATGTTTGATAAGCAGAAATCGCCCTCCACTATTCGAGTGTTTGCAGCGGCAATTTCAGCTGGTCATGAAGGTTTTAACGGAAAAAGTGTTTTCAGTCACCCTTTAGTGAAACGTTTCCTATTGGGAACGCAACGGCTTAGGCCAAGACCTAGAGCTACGCTGCCCAAGTGGGATTTGGCATTGGTTCTCGAAGCGCTATGTAAGTCGCCGTTCGAGCCATTGAATCAAATACCCCTCAAGATGCTGTCTATCAAGACGGCGCTGTTGCTCACCTTGACTACTGCTAAACGAGTCAGCGATTTGTGTGCACTGTCGACGAGACCCGACTGCCTTGCCATTAATGGCGATTTGAGCAGAGCGGTGTTACGTCCTAACCCGGCATTTGTGCCGAAGGTTATTAACAGTGCATATAGATCGCAGATCGTGGAATTGTGGGCTTTTCATCCCCCTCCCCATGGGGAGAGGAGTGAGGAAAAGCTTCACTGTCTGTGCCCAGTACGCGCTTTGGCGTGTTACGTTAGGCGCACAGCGGCGGTTAGGTCATCGCCTCAGCTGTTTGTGTGTCACGGTGCGGCTGCATTGGGTAGACCACTTTCAAAACAGCGTTTGTCTCATTGGCTTTGTGAAGGCATTGAGACGGCGTACGAGGCGGCGGGGCAACAACCGCCTCAGGGTATTAGAGCGCACTCCACTCGTGGAGTAGCAGCTTCTACTGCTCTTTTCAGAGGAACAGAGGTAGAGGATATTTGTAGAGCAGCGTCATGGTCGACACCGTCTCCTTTTATCCGTTTCTATCTGTTGGATATGTCTTCTAACTCTTTGGCTCGGTCTGTACTCAGCGTGGCTGAAGGGAGATCATGAGCAGAATAGAGAAAGAAAGCAGGATTGTGAATAAGTTCATAAGTCCGCTTTTATTAGAAGTAACATATTATGGACATGTTTTCTAACTCTTTTGTTCGATCGAATTTCAGCAGAGCTGAAAGGCGTTCTTGAGCTAGAAAAGGAGGACAGAGCAGGACCTTGGACAGGTTCCAATCAGGTCCGCTCTGGTTAGGAAGACTTATGTCAAGAATAAGCCTTTTAAACTCCAATCTCGATTGCACTCAGCACAGCTGAAGGGGAATCTTGAGGTAGAGGAGGGAGAAGCAGGATGATAGACTGGTCTCTATCAGGTCCGCTTCGGATGAAGAGCATATTCTGTGGCATGTCTCCTGGCTGACAGTGTCAGCATATAGAAACATGTATTGAGTGGACAGAATGTGAGGTCATCTATCTGAGGTTCAGTTTAGTATGACTGGTATATTTTGTTCCATAGAATATTGAGGCACGGCTATCTGCTAGTCAGATTAGCACGGCGTCTATTCTATTGATCTGCCCAATAGCCATTGACATTGTCATTGAGCTAGATGGGGCGGGTCTATAACCGATGACGCGGTATATTGTGACGCCCTGATGGGTTTTTAGTCGCAGTACTGCGGGAATTGGTTGCAGCTATTGCTGGGCTTGACCTTTTCATTTTTTAATGGGAAGTGTTAGGCTCGGCAGGGAGTACATTTTGGAGCGTTTCGCTCCGCCTTAAACCACTAGGAGCATAGCTCCCCTATGGGGCGGAGCTCCACGATATAGAACGATTAGTTACCGGAGTGTAACTCCAGTTCTATGAGTGGAGCGGAGCCCCATAGGACTTAAGGCCCTACCGACCCTCTCTAGTCTCGCTGAAGATAATATCTCGGGAGGCAGATTGAGGGAACGGGGTTCCTTATATAGGGACACCTGTACTCCTATTGGCTGTAGGTGTGTGCATAATTTTGCTTCAGGCTGCATCTGCCTTAGGGCAGAGGGTAAACCACTAGGAGCATAGCTCCCCTATGGGGCTCCGCTCCACTCATAGAACTGGAGTTACACTCCGGTAA
>NW_028161004.1:12500-22500 GCF_964263955.1 Coregonus lavaretus | reverse complement strand
ACGATTGTTGTGCCACATAATGCTGGTGATAGAATTGCCCACGTTGGCACCGTCAGACATAGGGCTCCCATTTTGGACTGTGTGTGTGTGTGTGTGTGTGTGTGTGCGCGCGCGCGAACGCTGTCCCCCTCTTTTCGAGCCACATCTACCGACGGGTGGTGGTTTTATGTTGTCCAAATGCCACTATTGCTTGACCCAAAATAACAACGTCACTACACTTTGCCACTGTCAGATATAGGCCTCCCTCTGTGCGCTAAAACGGGAAGGGACATTAGAATCCGCTATTTAATACTCCCTGTCCACTCGAAGTGGCTCATACTTTCCTACCAAATAGCATACGGAAGAAAAGAAAAAAACACTATATGGAATGGGCCCTTTTGAAGCGGATGTGGGTGGCTCTTAAAAGAGCCTTTGGGTTCGAGTCGGGGTGTTGAGGTTCCGAAGAGAGTGCGTTTAACCGCCGAAACCGTACAGGGTGCGTCCCTGTCGTTTCAGAGCGTAGACCACGTCCATGGCGGTAACGGTCTTCCTCTTGGCGTGCTCGGTGTAGGTGACTGCGTCACGGATCACGTTCTCCAGGAACACCTTTAGGACACCGCGGGTCTCCTCATAGATCAGACCGGAAATACGCTTCACGCCGCCGCGGCGAGCCAGACGGCGGATAGCGGGTTTGGTGATTCCCTGGATGTTATCGCGGAGAACTTTTCGGTGACGCTTGGCGCCTCCTTTTCCAAGTCCCTTGCCGCCTTTGCCTCTTCCAGACATGGTGTGTTCGCTAGTTGAGTTCAAGTGAATGAATGACTTCAGCGCCGGTGCGTGGTGCGCTATTATCTGCGTTTGGTCGACCTGATTGAGGCCATCGGCACAGAAAGCGCGCCTCTGTGATATGTTCGGAGGCGTTGCAAAGGGGAGGGCGCTCGTTCTAGGGGACTAGGGAGGAGCGATTACAAAGGTGACGTGAAAGCAACTACCGTGCGCGGGAAACATACTCCAATACTGATATAGGCTATGTGGAACACAAGGCCAAACGGTGACAACTGGGAGATCAGCTAGTACACTGTGTCCCTGTCCTCATATTGTTGTTGTTGTTGTTGTTGTTGTTGTTGTTGTTGTTGTTGTTGTTGTTGCACCTGATTTTACTCATTGAGGACTTGCTAATTAGGTGACAGGTTGTTCAGTCAGCTGTGGCTCTCCAGGGCTACAAGAAAAATGGGTATTGTTGGGGGTAGGCTACTCTACCGCTGGAGTTGGGAAACACTGACCTAGTAGGATGAGTCTGTTTAGCTATGGAAGGACGTGTCGTATTGACTGTCATTAATAAACATCACTCTTCTTCTTTCTTCTCTAGACACCACTCGGCCTGACAGTAAGGGGGCCAAGAGGACCTGGGGTGCGGATGGGAGGGGTGGTGATCCCTCTGCAAGCTGGAGCGTTTACAAAATAGTTGTCATCATCCTTATGCCTAATGTGTGTTGCAGCCAAACAGCACACACTGTTTGTGTGACTCCCTGACATTACGCAATGATGTAAGCACATTTGGGAATGTCTTCCATATTGTTGCATAAAGACGACCGTGTGCATAAACTGTGAGACCGAGAGTGGCGTACCTTTACCCACACACACACACCCACACACACACACACACACACACACACAATGAAGGGATTGATTTCCTACGCATACAGAGGTGATAGTGATGTGCCAATATTGTATGGTACCTTTCTTAGCAAACCAATAATAAAGCTTCTTATAATGGAATTATTGTTATGATGTTGATCATTTGTATTGCCGCAGGATAGCCTCAGATGTGTCGTCAAAGAAAGGCCACAGAAAGAGGGCCCGTCTCAACTGTTCATTTCAAAAGGGACAAATTGGGGGGGTGCACTGATGCCTTAAGGGCCCAAGAGCACAGACTGCCACTTTATCATTCAGTGCAGTTGAACATCTCACATTTGACTAGCTTTCATAGGACAACTTATTGTTGCCATAATTGTCTCTTACCTGTACTTACTGGCTGCCGGCCCTCGGTGGAGTATATCGAGGAACAGAGGGTGCCTTTTAGGATAAGGACTAACAAGGTTTTGACTAGGTGGGATACAGCTACGACCGGAAGTGACTTTTCCCTAGCAGTTTAGGCTAATTAGGCTAGAGTGCAGATACTTGACATGTACAGTACAACAACAAATCACAGAGGGCCTGTTACCACACCCTATAGGCTTGAACATCATAATATCACAATATATAATAATACTCATACATAATAATCGAAAATCACCTTTGACTACAGTGACATTGGTAGTAAGTAGGCTACAGTATAATGGATAGCTACCCAACTGGGACAGAAAGTGGAAATTGAAGGGGGACACGCAGTGAGCAAAACTCCTAACGACATAAAAACACAGACACTTCAGTGGAACGCACAGGGCTAGACGGGAAGGAAGACGTGGAGAAGGACTATTGAAGAGGAGATGAAGAACACCGGAAGCATCGAGTGAAGAAATGGGCCCGGAACAGGGTTAGGCCGAGATGCACTGTTGACGCCCTATCCTTCATTTAGGACCTCAAAGAAATGAGTCAACTCCTATAGGGACTATTTTCACCGCCACCTGCTGGACCAGAGGTCATGTGGCCAACACTCTGCTTGAGATCATTAAGAGCTATAAGGAGTCCATCAACTACCTGGTCAGTCAAGTCATATAGGGGGGGATTTCATGGCCACCTGCTGGAGCAGAAGTCATGTTTGCCAACACTGGCCTTAAAATCATTAGGAGCTATAAGGAATAAATCAACTCATCATTCAAGTCATATAGGGAGGGATCTTAGCACCACCTGCTGGATCAGAAGTACCCTTCACTGTAGGCACAAGAGAGCCATCATCTCTCAACCGGTGCAATTTCCATAAGTATGTGGTAATAAAACAAACAACGACAGCTCCTCATATAGGCAGTGGTTTCAAAACTCTAAGCGCGTGTTCAAGTAGAGCACACCAAATCATACATGTACTTGTTCATCACACTGAATCAGTGTTTAATCTAGAAATACATGCCTCGCGTTGCAATACGTGTTCTTGTAAAGTCATTGCTTTCCACAATGCAATGCTCACATCACTTTCCGTGTGATATTGTTGGTCATTTGTTCAAATGTATTTGACTATGACTTCATCCGACTGCTCTGAATTCATAATAACCTCACGGTTTGGTGTTAACCTACCGATTTTCAACTGCTACTGCAGTAATTGCCTACTGCAGATTAGGAACGCTGTCATGAAAATGTATGCTTGGGAAGTGTTGCTCCTGAGTGGCGCAGTGGTCTAAGGCACTGCATCGCAGTGCTAACTGTGCCACTAGAGATCCTGGGTCGAATCCAGGCTCTGTCGCAGCCGGCCGCGACCCGGGAGACTCATGGGCGGCGCACAATTGGCCCAGCAGTCGTCCAGGGTAGGGGAGGGAATGGCCGGCAGGGATGTAGCTCAGTTGATGGCGAGCATGGCGTTTGCAATGCCAGCGTTGTGGGGTCGATTCCCACGGGGGGCCAGTATAAAAAAAAAAGTGTATTCACTAAACTGTAAGTCGCTCTGGATAAGAGCGTCTGCTAAATGACTAAAATGTAAATGTAAGTCTAAAATGAGGGTAACTCCCCTTAAGGTAAATGTCTGTGTTCTGAGTGGCAAAAAAATACTGATTTTTTCATAACATTTAGATATGTGCATACTGCCTGTCCTTAGGCAACCGCATTTAGAAGGGAAAGAAGTGGAACAAATGAATACTTTTCTTGCTCTTCAATCAAAACAAAAGCTTCACAAAGTGGTGCGTTTTGCCCCTAAATGACCCCTGAGGATTAGTGTGTTCTCATTTGTCAGTAATTGACCCTGACATACTCCCTTTAAATGGTACTATTTTAGGCAAACGTATACTGTAATGTACTACTATTATGATGATGACTATTATAATGTCACTTCACGGTAAGTAGAGCGAAATGCTGATATTGACAAGGTCAGAGATGTAAGGTATGTCACAAATGCATCCCCTATACTGTAAACGTGAATCCAAAAGGAAGTTGCTGGGGTCTATTGGATGGAGGGGTGTACTCAACTGTGCCTCAGAGAGAGGCACAGTTGAGTACTCACTCTCTCTCTCTCTCTCTCTTTCACTCTCTCTCTCTCTCTCTCTCACTCTCTCTCTCTCACTCACTCACTCACTCAGTCTCTCAGTCTCAGTCACTCACACTCTCTCTCTCTCATTCACTCACTCACTCACTCACTCACTCACTCACTCACTCTCTCAGTCTCTCTCTCACTCACTCTCTCTCTCTGTCTCTCACTCACTCTCTCACTCACTCACTCTCTCTCACTCACTCACTCTCTCAGTCTCTCAGGCTCACTCACTCACACTCTCTCTCTCTCTCACTCACTCTCTCAGTCTCTCTCTCTCTCTCTCACTCACTCACTCTCTCTCACTCACTCACTCTCTCAGTCTCTCAGGCTCACTCACTCACACTCTCTCTCTCTCTCACTCACTCTCTCAGTCTCTCGCTCTCTCTCTCACTCACTCTCTCTCTCACTCACTCACTCACTCACTCACTCACTCACTCTCGCAGTCTCTCTCTCTCACTCACTCTCTGTCTCTCAGTCTCTCTCACTCACTCACTCTCTCACTCACTCTCTCAGTCTCTCAGTCTCTCAGTCTCTCTCACTCACTCACTCTCTCACTCACTCTCTCAGTCTCTCAGTCTCACTCACTCACACTCTCTCTCTCTCAGTCTCTCTCTCTCTCACTCACTCACTCACTCTCTCTCTCTGTCTCTCACTCACTCTCTCAGTCTCTCTCACTCTCTCACTCACTCTCTGTCTCTCAGTCTCTCTCACTCACTCACTCTCTCACTCTCTCAGTCTCTCAGTCTCTCTCTCACTCACTCTCTCAGTCTCTCAGTCTCTCTCTCTCACTCACCCCCTCACTCACTCTGTCAGTCTCTCTCTCTCTCACTCACTCTCTCTCTCTCACTCACTCACTCTCACTCACTCACTCTCTCAGTCTCTCAGTCTCACTCACTCACACTCTCTCTCTCTCAGTCTCTCTCTCTCTCTCTCTCTCACTCACTCACTCTCTCTCACTCACTCACTCACTCACTCTCTCTCTCTGTCTCTCACTCACTCTCTCAGTCTCTCTCACTCTCTCACTCACTCTCTGTCTCTCAGTCTCTCTCACTCACTCACTCTCTCACTCTCTCAGTCTCTCAGTCTCTCTCTCACTCACTCACTCACTCACTCAGTCTCTCAGTCTCTCTCTCTCACTCACCCCCTCACTCACTCTGTCAGTCTCTCTCTCTCTCACTCACTCTCTCTCTCTCACTCACTCACTCTCACTCACTCACTCTCTCAGTCTCTCAGGCTCACTCACTCACACTCTCTCTCTCTCTCACTCACTCTCTCAGTCTCTCGCTCTCTCTCTCACTCACTCTCTCTCTCACTCACTCACTCAGTCACTCACTCACGCAGTCTCTCTCTCTCACTCACTCTCTCTCTCTGTCTCTCACTCACTCTCTCAGTCTCTCTCACTCTCTCACTCACTCTCTGTCTCTCAGTCTCTCTCACTCACTCACTCTCTCACTCACTCTCTCAGTCTCTC
Source organism: Coregonus lavaretus (assembly GCF_964263955.1). Taxonomy (NCBI): domain Eukaryota; kingdom Metazoa; phylum Chordata; class Actinopteri; order Salmoniformes; family Salmonidae; genus Coregonus; species Coregonus lavaretus. The sequence continues at coordinate 16,876 of NW_028161004.1, read as the reverse complement.
AGTCTCACTCACTCACACTCTCTCTCTCTCAGTCTCTCTCTCTCTCTCTCACTCACTCACTCTCTCTCACTCACTCACTCACTCACTCTCTCAGTCTCTCTCTCTCTCACTCACTCACTCTCTCAGTCTCTCTCTCTCTCTCTCAGTCTCTCAGTGTCTATTTGAGTCGAATCAACGTAATATAATCCTTTTTACGTCTCTATCATCTTTACTCAATGTATTGGACCACATCAACTCAACTTACTCAAGCTTATCTACTCATAAAAACAAGCAAAAATATCTACTCAATAATATGACGTGTGCCTTTGTTGACTGTAATAGCTTGAGTACATTCCACAAAGTCATTTTTTACAGTGTATCTAAAGACACGTTTGTTGTGGTGATGCACTTTTTCTTTGACGTTGAACTTGCATTGAACAGACAAATCCATTTCGTTACAACCCTTTTGTAGTATGACTTAGGAATATTTGTTGATGATCCTAATGTCTATGCTTGAATAGTGATTGGTTGTTGGTGAAATATTGCTGAGAACCCATCGTTTCCTGGCCTTTTTTCACTATTGAGCAATTTTGAAACATTTGTTTTGCTATTGGATTCATAATGGTGACCTGGGACAAGTAATTAGTGAAAACTAGAGTTTAGCAGTTGCCATTAAAGCGATCGAACCAAGTCATCCTAATAGGCTAGTATTAGCCTAAAGCAGGGATTCCCAAACTCAGGCCACGTTTTGGGAGTTTTTGCCCCAGCACTACACAGCTGATTCAAATAATCAACTCATCATCATCAAGCTGGGAGTATTAGAATCAGCTGTGGAGTGTTAGGGCAAAACGCAAAACGCGCACCCCTTGGGGACCCCAGGACCGCGTTTGGGAAACGCTGGCCTAAAGAGCAAATGACCATGAGGTGCAGTACCCACATTTAACCACAAGATGGCCTCCGTGCTCCACTGTAAAGTTTGGGCCTCTGCATGAGTCTCTCAGCAGCACTGCAACATGGGACTTTCAAAGGAAGTTGGCATGCAATGTTTCTTCTGGACTGCATTCAAGGCAACTAATGACACACAACTAATAGTGTCAATTATTCATCTGAACACAATTCTTGTAACTATTCGGCCTATATTATCACTCGTTTCTTTTCCCCCTCCTTTGTAAAGCATTTTACTGTGCTACTATAGTCCAAAGTAAGTGGATGATGCCAGACGGTTGTATATATATATATATATATATATACACATACATACACACACACACACACACACACACACACACACACATTGAAGCTAGACTTCAGGCAACGAAAAGGTACAATACGTAGCTTTTAGACGTGTTAGTGAACAACATACATGGTGGGTAATGTAGAGGTGCGTGTATACATGGAACAATTGTGCCTTTTTGATGGAAATATGGAGGTGGCTCTTAAAAGAGCCTTTGGGGGATTTTGGAGTTCAGGTCATCCTCATTTATGCGCGCTCTCCGCGAATACGGCGGGCCAGCTGGATGTCCTTGGGCATGATGGTCACCCGCTTGGCGTGGATGGCGCACAGGTTGGTGTCCTCGAACAGGCCGACCAGGTAAGCCTCGCTAGCCTCCTGCAGGGCCATCACAGCGGAACTCTGGAAGCGCAGGTCGGTCTTGAAGTCCTGGGCGATTTCTCGCACCAGGCGCTGGAAGGGCAGCTTGCGGATGAGCAGCTCAGTGGACTTCTGGTAACGACGGATCTCTCTCAGAGCCACGGTGCCGGGCCTGTAACGGTGAGGCTTCTTCACACCGCCGGTGGCCGGGGCACTCTTGCGAGCAGCCTTAGTGGCGAGCTGCTTCCTGGGGGCTTTGCCACCGGTGGATTTGCGAGCGGTTTGCTTGGTTCTGGCCATGGCGCTTCTCTGACAGTCGGGAGTATAGCCTCGAAATGCCTATGTGAAGTTTATAAAGCCGGCAGTGGCGCCTGCTGATTGGACACCATCTCCCCACCACCCCGATTGGCCCGTTGCGCAGGCCTCCTCCGTTGGCCATTGGACGGGAGGCCCGGCCTCTCCAAAATTCAAACTCCCGGTGCGCGCGCGCAATAGGACGCCGCCGGCCCTTTACGCATAATAATAGTCGCCAAAGTCAAGAGTGACATCTTTATAGGCACGTTGTAATCTAATGCTAGCCTGCTATGGCAAACGAGGCCTAGTAGGTGTTGTTGTTCATGGAAGGCCTCATGTGGGCACAGAATGTCGAAATAGTTGTGTATACACCCACTCAATGTGTAGCGGTCATAGAAAGGTACTTTGCGCTTTTGGAGAGCTAGGTGGTTGGCTCTTAAAAGAGCCTTTGGGGGTTGAGTAGTCAAGTTGAAGTCGCAGTAGCGAATTTACTTGGCTTTGACTGCCTTCTCGGTCTTCTTGGGGAGTAGCACTGCCTGGATGTTGGGCAACACACCACCCTGAGCGATGGTCACACCGCCGAGCAGTTTGTTCAGTTCCTCGTCGTTACGGACGGCCAGCTGCAGGTGACGGGGGATGATACGAGTCTTCTTGTTGTCACGGGCAGCGTTGCCGGCCAACTCCAGGATCTCAGCAGTCAGGTACTCGAGCACGGCGGCCAGGTAGACTGGTGCGCCAGCGCCCACACGCTCGGCGTAGTTGCCTTTGCGCAGTAGCCTGTGCACACGGCCCACGGGGAACTGGAGCCCGGCACGGGATGAACGGGTCTTTGCCTTCGCCCTGGCCTTGCCTCCGGTTTTGCCTCTTCCGCTCATATTGGTATCTTGAGAAAGTCACAGAAAGTCTGAATGAGCCGCTCGCCACTTCGAGAGCCGTACTTATACCTCGCCACAAGAGGCAACGATTGGCCACCGGGCCGGTGTGGCCTTATCCAATTGGAGCGAGGGACAGACAGACAGACAGCCCTAAGCCGGTTCCCACCCACAGGCAGCGAGTGAGAGGCTACTTTGTGTCCCTCCGACTTTGTTACTTTGTGTCATTTCGCGTGAGCGCCAAAATGTCCGACATGAAATCCTCACATTATTTCTCTCCAAATGGGAAACAAACAGCTGGTGAGGGTGCACTCTTGAGTTTGAAATCGAAGCCACTATAGTATTGTTATTACATGGCACTTGTAACACATCACAGCAGCCTGCCTCTGAACGGGAATAGCCCAGTGGCTCATATATAAATATGGCTGTTGAGGGTGCACTCGTGAGTTTGAATTCGAAGCCACTATAGTATTGTTATTACATGGCACTTGTAACACATCACAGCAGCCTGCCTCTGAACGGGAATAGCCCAGTGGCTCATATACAAATGGCTGGTGAGGGTGCACTCGTGAGGTCGAATTTCTAAGCCATTTTGGCCCTCTATTATATTCCTCTCCCTTCGCACACACCCAGAGTGGGACGATGTTGTGTGCGTAAAAGTAGCCTAGTGTGCGTAATTTCTTTTTCACGACAGATAGTACATGGAAATCAATGCGCTTTCTATGGAAAGAGGTGGGTGGCTCTTAAAAGAGCCTTTTGTGGTACAACATGTGTCGAGTAGAACACTGTTTGTAATAGGTTTACTTCTTCTTGGGGGCTGCCTTCTTGGCCTTGGCTGCCTTGGGCTTGGCGGCTTTGGGCTTGGCTGCCTTTGTAGCCTTCTTGGGGCTCTTGGCCGCCTTCTTGGCCGCTGCGGCGGGCTTCTTCACCTTCTTGGGGCTCTTGGCGGCCTTTTTGGGTGTAGCGGGCTTCTTGGCCTTCTTGGGGGACTTCTTTGCGGCGACGGCCTTCTTGGCTGCTACCTTCTTGGGCTTCTTCGCCGCGGCGGGCTTCTTGGCGGCCACCTTCTTTACTTTGGGAACTGCGGTTTTCTTGGCGGGCTTCTTTGCCTCGACGGCTTTCTTGTTGAGCTTGAAGGAGCCGGATGCACCGGTGCCCTTGGTCTGGACCAGGGTGCCCTTGGTGACGAGGCTCTTGACTGCGATCTTGACGCGGGAGTTGTTCTTCTCCACGTCGTAGCCGCCTGCCGCCAGCGTCTTCTTGAGCGCGGCCAGGGACACGCCGCTCCTCTCCTTGGAGGCGGTCACAGCCTTGACGATGAGTTCTCCTACGCTGGGTCCCGCTTTCTTGGGCTTGGCTGCTGCCTTCTTCTTGGGTGCCTTGGCCGGCGCTGCGGCTGCGGGTGCTGGTGCGACTTCTGCCATGTCTGTCTGTCTGTCTGTCTGTCGTTTGGTCCGGTACACACACACACACACACGGTCTGCGAGGAGTAGTTTGCTGTAGACGCTGCTCTGCGCTATTGAAGCTCCACACCGAGCAGGGGGCTGGCCTTAAACGCGACATGAGAACCATGTAGACTCAAGGCAACCAGCTCGGCTTCTCTGGGCTGGCCAAATGCTCTTTCACTTGTGTTTTCTGTT
>NW_028161004.1:7500-10000 GCF_964263955.1 Coregonus lavaretus | reverse complement strand
AGGTGATGGTAGAACGCTTGTTGTAGTGGGCCAGGCGAGAGGACTCTCCGGCGATACGCTCGAAGATGTCGTTCACGAACGAGTTCATGATTCCCATGGCCTTGGAGGAGATGCCGGTGTCGGGGTGGACCTGCTTCAGGACCTTGTACACGTAGATGGCGTAACTCTCCTTCCTGGACTTTCTGCGCTTCTTGCCGCCCTTCCCTGCGGTCTTGGTGACGGCTTTCTTGGAGCCCTTCTTGGGCGCTGACTTTGCTGGCTCGGGCATGATGATGTCTCGTTGCTTCTCAGAAACGAATGAGGGGGTGAAGGGCGCTTACCCGTCTTATGAAGAGGAAGCTAATCAAAGTCGGCGGCCGTGGACACTCCCCTGCTTGCTCGTAGGCGCCCCTGCTATTTGCCCAGTGGAGCTCTAGCGCTCAAAAGAGCCTTCCGCTCAGAGGCTAGCTTCCCGAACAAAGACAATTGAGGGCGCGCGCGCGGGTCCTCACCCCCTCCCTCCTCTCTATAGCCTATGCTCTGTGACCGATGGGGAATTGTGTGTTTCAAAAGGGGGGCCTGAATAGTTGTCCGAATGGCACGATTGTTGTGCCACATAATGCTGGTGATAGAATTGCCCACGTTGGCACCGTCAGACATAGGGCTCCCATTTTGGACTGTGTGTGTGTGTGTGTGTGTGTGTGTGTGCGCGCGCGCGAACGCTGTCCCCCTCTTTTCGAGCCACATCTACCGACGGGTGGTGGTTTTATGTTGTCCAAATGCCACTATTGCTTGACCCAAAATAACAACGTCACTACACTTTGCCACTGTCAGATATAGGCCTCCCTCTGTGCGCTAAAACGGGAAGGGACATTAGAATCCGCTATTTAATACTCCCTGTCCACTCGAAGTGGCTCATACTTTCCTACCAAATAGCATACGGAAGAAAAGAAAAAAACACTATATGGAATGGGCCCTTTTGAAGCGGATGTGGGTGGCTCTTAAAAGAGCCTTTGGGTTCGAGTCGGGGTGTTGAGGTTCCGAAGAGAGTGCGTTTAACCGCCGAAACCGTACAGGGTGCGTCCCTGTCGTTTCAGAGCGTAGACCACGTCCATGGCGGTAACGGTCTTCCTCTTGGCGTGCTCGGTGTAGGTGACTGCGTCACGGATCACGTTCTCCAGGAACACCTTTAGGACACCGCGGGTCTCCTCATAGATCAGACCGGAAATACGCTTCACGCCGCCGCGGCGAGCCAGACGGCGGATAGCGGGTTTGGTGATTCCCTGGATGTTATCGCGGAGAACTTTTCGGTGACGCTTGGCGCCTCCTTTTCCAAGTCCCTTGCCGCCTTTGCCTCTTCCAGACATGGTGTGTTCGCTAGTTGAGTTCAAGTGAATGAATGACTTCAGCGCCGGTGCGTGGTGCGCTATTATCTGCGTTTGGTCGACCTGATTGAGGCCATCGGCACAGAAAGCGCGCCTCTGTGATATGTTCGGAGGCGTTGCAAAGGGGAGGGCGCTCGTTCTAGGGGACTAGGGAGGAGCGATTACAAAGGTGACGTGAAAGCAACTACCGTGCGCGGGAAACATACTCCAATACTGATATAGGCTATGTGGAACACAAGGCCAAACGGTGACAACTGGGAGATCAGCTAGTACACTGTGTCCCTGTCCTCATATTGTTGTTGTTGTTGTTGTTGTTGTTGTTGTTGTTGTTGTTGTTGTTGTTGCACCTGATTTTACTCATTGAGGACTTGCTAATTAGGTGACAGGTTGTTCAGTCAGCTGTGGCTCTCCAGGGCTACAAGAAAAATGGGTATTGTTGGGGGTAGGCTACTCTACCGCTGGAGTTGGGAAACACTGACCTAGTAGGATGAGTCTGTTTAGCTATGGAAGGACGTGTCGTATTGACTGTCATTAATAAACATCACTCTTCTTCTTTCTTCTCTAGACACCACTCGGCCTGACAGTAAGGGGGCCAAGAGGACCTGGGGTGCGGATGGGAGGGGTGGTGATCCCTCTGCAAGCTGGAGCGTTTACAAAATAGTTGTCATCATCCTTATGCCTAATGTGTGTTGCAGCCAAACAGCACACACTGTTTGTGTGACTCCCTGACATTACGCAATGATGTAAGCACATTTGGGAATGTCTTCCATATTGTTGCATAAAGACGACCGTGTGCATAAACTGTGAGACCGAGAGTGGCGTACCTTTACCCACACACACACACCCACACACACACACACACACACACACACAATGAAGGGATTGATTTCCTACGCATACAGAGGTGATAGTGATGTGCCAATATTGTATGGTACCTTTCTTAGCAAACCAATAATAAAGCTTCTTATAATGGAATTATTGTTATGATGTTGATCATTTGTATTGCCGCAGGATAGCCTCAGATGTGTCGTCAAAGAAAGGCCACAGAAAGAGGGCCCGTCTCAACTGTTCATTTCAAAAGGGACAAATTGGGGGGGTGCACTGATGCCTTAAGGGCCCAAGAGCACAGACTGCCA
>NW_028161004.1:0-2500 GCF_964263955.1 Coregonus lavaretus | reverse complement strand
GTTTGGGCCTCTGCATGAGTCTCTCAGCAGCACTGCAACATGGGACTTTCAAAGGAAGTTGGCATGCAATGTTTCTTCTGGACTGCATTCAAGGCAACTAATGACACACAACTAATAGTGTCAATTATTCATCTGAACACAATTCTTGTAACTATTCGGCCTATATTATCACTCGTTTCTTTTCCCCCTCCTTTGTAAAGCATTTTACTGTGCTACTATAGTCCAAAGTAAGTGGATGATGCCAGACGGTTGTATATATATATATATATATACACATACATACACACACACACACACACACACACACACACACATTGAAGCTAGACTTCAGGCAACGAAAAGGTACAATACGTAGCTTTTAGACGTGTTAGTGAACAACATACATGGTGGGTAATGTAGAGGTGCGTGTATACATGGAACAATTGTGCCTTTTTGATGGAAATATGGAGGTGGCTCTTAAAAGAGCCTTTGGGGGATTTTGGAGTTCAGGTCATCCTCATTTATGCGCGCTCTCCGCGAATACGGCGGGCCAGCTGGATGTCCTTGGGCATGATGGTCACCCGCTTGGCGTGGATGGCGCACAGGTTGGTGTCCTCGAACAGGCCGACCAGGTAAGCCTCGCTAGCCTCCTGCAGGGCCATCACAGCGGAACTCTGGAAGCGCAGGTCGGTCTTGAAGTCCTGGGCGATTTCTCGCACCAGGCGCTGGAAGGGCAGCTTGCGGATGAGCAGCTCAGTGGACTTCTGGTAACGACGGATCTCTCTCAGAGCCACGGTGCCGGGCCTGTAACGGTGAGGCTTCTTCACACCGCCGGTGGCCGGGGCACTCTTGCGAGCAGCCTTAGTGGCGAGCTGCTTCCTGGGGGCTTTGCCACCGGTGGATTTGCGAGCGGTTTGCTTGGTTCTGGCCATGGCGCTTCTCTGACAGTCGGGAGTATAGCCTCGAAATGCCTATGTGAAGTTTATAAAGCCGGCAGTGGCGCCTGCTGATTGGACACCATCTCCCCACCACCCCGATTGGCCCGTTGCGCAGGCCTCCTCCGTTGGCCATTGGACGGGAGGCCCGGCCTCTCCAAAATTCAAACTCCCGGTGCGCGCGCGCAATAGGACGCCGCCGGCCCTTTACGCATAATAATAGTCGCCAAAGTCAAGAGTGACATCTTTATAGGCACGTTGTAATCTAATGCTAGCCTGCTATGGCAAACGAGGCCTAGTAGGTGTTGTTGTTCATGGAAGGCCTCATGTGGGCACAGAATGTCGAAATAGTTGTGTATACACCCACTCAATGTGTAGCGGTCATAGAAAGGTACTTTGCGCTTTTGGAGAGCTAGGTGGTTGGCTCTTAAAAGAGCCTTTGGGGGTTGAGTAGTCAAGTTGAAGTCGCAGTAGCGAATTTACTTGGCTTTGACTGCCTTCTCGGTCTTCTTGGGGAGTAGCACTGCCTGGATGTTGGGCAACACACCACCCTGAGCGATGGTCACACCGCCGAGCAGTTTGTTCAGTTCCTCGTCGTTACGGACGGCCAGCTGCAGGTGACGGGGGATGATACGAGTCTTCTTGTTGTCACGGGCAGCGTTGCCGGCCAACTCCAGGATCTCAGCAGTCAGGTACTCGAGCACGGCGGCCAGGTAGACTGGTGCGCCAGCGCCCACACGCTCGGCGTAGTTGCCTTTGCGCAGTAGCCTGTGCACACGGCCCACGGGGAACTGGAGCCCGGCACGGGATGAACGGGTCTTTGCCTTCGCCCTGGCCTTGCCTCCGGTTTTGCCTCTTCCGCTCATATTGGTATCTTGAGAAAGTCACAGAAAGTCTGAATGAGCCGCTCGCCACTTCGAGAGCCGTACTTATACCTCGCCACAAGAGGCAACGATTGGCCACCGGGCCGGTGTGGCCTTATCCAATTGGAGCGAGGGACAGACAGACAGACAGCCCTAAGCCGGTTCCCACCCACAGGCAGCGAGTGAGAGGCTACTTTGTGTCCCTCCGACTTTGTTACTTTGTGTCATTTCGCGTGAGCGCCAAAATGTCCGACATGAAATCGATTAGTTACCGGAGTGTAACTCCAGTTCTATGAGTGGAGCGGAGCCCCATAGGGGAGCTATGCTCCTAGTGGTTTACCCTCTGCCCTAGGGCAGAACAGCCTGAAGCAAATTTATGCACACACCTACAGCCAATAGGAGTACAGGTGTCCCTATATAAGGAACCCCGTTCCCTCAATCTGCCTCCCGAGATATTATCTTCAGCGAGACTAGAGAGGGTCGGCAGGGCCTTAAGTCCTATGGGGCTCCGCTCCACTCATAGAACTGGAGTTACACTCCGGTAACTAATCGTTCTATATCGTGGAGCTCCGCCCCATAGGGGAGCTATGCTCCTAGTGGTTTAAGGCGGAGCGAAACGCTCCAAAATGTACTCCCTGCCGAGCCTAACATTTCCCATTCGACAATGAAAAAGGTCAAGCCCAGCAATGGCTGCAACCAATTCCCGCAGTAATGCGACTAGGA
>NW_028161005.1:0-2000 GCF_964263955.1 Coregonus lavaretus | reverse complement strand
ACTGTGATGTGGTGTCTCAGCTATCTTAAGATGAATGCACTTACTCTAAGTCGCACTGGATGAGAGCATCTGCTAAATGACTAAAATGTAAATTGTAAAAAAATAAAATTGTAAAATACAAATTTCATATTACTGTATTGATTATTATTTTTTATAAATAAATATTGATGCCCCAAATGTATCATTTGAACATTTCTTTATTTAAAAAAATAGTTATTTGTTACATTTGACTGGTGTAAAACCTAGCAGTACTACTTATTTCTCTGAGAGTGAGGCAGATATATATTTAAGATGTTCAAACAGGAGAAAAATGTAATATTGGAGGATGAGTTTTGTCTTTCAAACAGAGAGATGTTCTGTATAATACAGTAAATATTAGTCTATACAGGGTTGGGGACGGAGGTTCTGTATAATACAGTAAATATTAGTCTATGCAGGGTTGGGGACGGATGTTCTGTATAATACAGTAAATATTAGTCTATTACAGGGTTGGGGACGGATGTTCTGTATAATACAGTAAATATGCCTCTATGTGGGGTTGGGGACTGATGTTCTGTATAATACAGTAGATATTAGTCCATACAGGGTTGGGACGGAGGTTGTGGGTAACGTAACTGATTACAGTTACAGTTTTTTGTAACCAGATTACATGTAATCAGTTACTCCCCAACCCTGCCTCTGTCCTCCTCCATTCATCAGGGTCATTCATTTTATGTCACCTGACGTCTTTCTGGTTGTAGTAAAACCCATCACTTACATTTAAGTCATTTAGCAGACGCTCTTATCCAGAGCAACTTACAGTTAGTGCATACATTTTTATACTGGAATCGAACCCACAACCCTGGCGTTGCAAATGCCATGTTCTACCAACTGAGCTACATCCCTGCCGGCCATTCCCTCTCCTACCCTGGACGAATTGTGCGCCGCCCCATGGGTCTTCCGGTCGCGGCCGGCTACGACAGAGCCTGGATTCGAACCAGGATCTCTAGTGGCACAGCTAGCACTGCGATGCAGCGCCTTAGACCACTGCGCCACTCGGGAGTACACGTTCTAGTGGCTACTCCATTTTTCCATTCCTCTTACAGTCTCCACAGAAGGCGTTACAGAGATTGATAGTAGACATGGGTTTACATGAATATCCCATCTTCCCTTTGTGAGTAGTTTAAAAATCTACCCCCCGTCTCCTGCGGGGCTGAGACAGAGATAGAGGCAGCCATGGAAACCTCCTGTTATTTACCTGCGGGGCTGAGACAGAGATAGAGGCAGCCATGGAAACCTCCTGTTATTTACCTGCAGGGCTGAGACAGAGATAGAGGCAGCCATGGAAACCTCCTGTTATTTACCTGCAGGGCTGAGACAGAGATAGAGGCAGCCATCGAAACCTCCTGTTATTTACCTGCGGGGCTGAGACAGAGATAGAGGCAGCCATGGAAACCTCCTGTTATTTACCTGAAGGGCTGAGACAGAGATAGAGGCAGCCATGGAAACCTCCTGTTATTTACCTGCAGGGCTGAGACAGAGATAGAGGCAGCCATGGAAACCCCCTGTTATTTACCTGCAGGGCTGAGACAGAGATAGAGGCAGCCATGGAAACCTCCTGTTATTTACCTGCAGGGCTGAGACAGAGATAGAGGCAGCCATGGAAACCTCCTGTTATTTACCTGCAGGGCTGAGACAGAGATAGAGGCAGCCATGGAAACCTCCTGTTATTTACCTGCAGGGCTGAGACAGAGATAGAGGCAGCCATGGAAACCTCCTGTTATTTACCTGCAGGGCTGAGACAGAGATAGAGACAGCCATGGAAACCTCCTGTTATTTACCTGCAGGGCTGAGACAGAGATAGAGACAGGAACGTCAGCATGGCCAGAGGGCTACATGTCTTCCAAATAGGGTGCAAAATAAATCCACTCCATTGGACTGTTTTCCTTCTCTTTTTTGTATATGTATATATTTTTATTAACACTCTGCCGACCCTCTGAGCTGTTGAACCACTCCTGAGT
>NW_028161006.1:152500-182765 GCF_964263955.1 Coregonus lavaretus | reverse complement strand
TCGCTCTCTCAGCTCTCTCGCTCTCGCTCTCTCGCTCTCGCTCTCTCGCTCTCTCTCTCTCTCTCTCTCTCTCTCTCCTCTCGCTCTCTCTCTCTCGCTCTCTCTCTCTCTTTCCCTATCTCCCCTCTCTCTCTCTCTCCCTCTCTCTCTCTCTCTCTCTCTCTCTCTCCCTCTCTTTCCCTATCTCCCCTCTCTCTTTCTCTCTCTCTCTCTCTCTCTTTCTCTCTCTCTCTCTCTATCTTTCTCTCTTTCTCTCCCCTCTCTCTCTCTCTCCCTCTCTCTCTTTCCCTATCTCCCCCCCTCTCTCTCTCTCTCTCTCTCTCTCTCTCTCTCTCTCTCTCTCCTCTCTCTCTCTCTCTCTCTCTCTCTCTCTCTTTCTCTCTCTCTCTCTCTCTCTATCTCTCTCTCTCTCTCTCTCTCTCTCTTCTCTCTCTCTCTTCTCCTCTCTCTCTCTCTCTCTCTCTCTCTCTCTCTCTCTCTCCTCTCTCCCTCTCCCACTCCCCCCCCCCCCCTCTCTCTCTTTTTATGGCACTTTGAGTGTTTGGGATAGTTTGGCAGTGTGTTTGTAGATATCTGGGGATGTGTACAGTACTTATTTATTGTTTGCATACCTAGCTGCTTCTCTAAACAAATGACAGATATGGGGTTTTCCTTGCTATGTCCTTTGCCCTAAAAACAACTCTATTTCCAATACCACCTCATTTTCATCTCCACCTCCTCCTACACCGTAGAGTTACCTTGTTAGAGTGAGAGGAAGTGAGTTACCTTGTTAGAGTGAGAGGAAGTGAGTTACCTTGTTAGAGGTGAGAGGAGATGAGTTACCTTGTTAGAGTGAGAGGAGGTGAGTTACCTTGTTAGAGTGAGAGGAGATGAGTTACCTTGTTAGAGTGAGAGGAGGTGAGTTACCCTTGTTAGAGTGAGAGGAGGTGAGTTACCTTGTTAGAGTGAGAGGAGGTGAGTTACCTTGTTAGAGTGAGAGGAGGTGAGTTACCTTGTTAGAGTGAGAGGAGATTAGTTACCTTGTTAGAGTGAGAGGAGATTAGTTACCTTGTTAGAGTGAGAGGAAGTGAGTTACCTTGTTAGAGTGAGAGGAGGTGAGACTTCCTCATTATCCTCTTATGTGATCCGCTCTCCCCTCTCTCACAAAGAGCCTTGATCCATAACTGGAAATGGTTAGCTTTTGTATTACTGAGGAAAACATGGTTTCTCCCTGCCTGCTAGCTTTCTGTCGCTCTTTCCCCCTCTCACTTTCTCGCTCGATCTCCCACTCTCCCCCTCTCGTTCTCTCACTCATTCTCTCTCGCACACAATATCTCTCGCTCGATCTCCTGCTCTCTCTCCTGTTCTATCTCTCTCTTGTTCCCTCGTTCGTTCTCTCGTTCGTTTCCTTTGATCGTTCTCTCGTTTGTTCTCTCGTTCGTTCTCTCCAACCTTCTGGGTTTGTGAGCCTCAATTACCGCTGTTTCCCCACACTTAGACAACCATCTGCTACCAGAGGACTGTCTCTCATTCTGACACTGTCTTGGTTAGTAGGGAATATTCTGTGTGTATGTATGTGTCCTACTGTGTGTGTGTGTGTGTGTGTTGGTGCTCTGCATCGTTGTGTATAGGTGGTCATTATGGGCACTATCAGCAAAGAGGACCTGTCAGGTTCAGTCATGTGAGCATGAAATGCATTCTGGGCTAGACGCCCACTTATGCAATATGGCATTTGTGACGCACTGTCAGACACACACACACACTACAACCATGAAGACACGGGTACTGGTAACAGGCTTAGATATGTTATCCTGTGCTGTGCTTTGGTTCTTGAGTCCTGGGAGGGACAGTGACATCTTAGACGAGTCTAAACATGCCTGTGCCAGAGGTATTATATCACCCTGTCTCCTGTGTGTAATCAACGCCTGTTAGGCGCGCTCAGCCTGTGTCATCCCCAAGCTCATACAACCTATTTGACTCTGCACCAGCTTAGAAATAGTGCAACTCAGCCAAAATGGACGCCATTGTAATCTTCTTGCTTGCTACCTCACTAGCTATGTTTCCATTTCCATTCCATTGTGCAGTGATTTTTTGTCGAGAAAGTTTGCATAGAAAATAGATGCAACATATTCCTGCTAGGGTGCATTTCCATTTAACTGTCTTGTGTCGATCAAAACAGCTGGACGTAATGACGTCACACCTAAAGACAAAACCTTTTTCGCAAAAACCTACAGTGTCGAATAAAAATGTAGTGGTTGAAGTGTTTCCATTATCCATTTAGGCAAACTGTTAATTAATAAACAGCCTGTATGCCCTCACACCTGTTTCATGTCTCAGGTAGCCCGCAAACGGCTAAGATGCTGCAACATCAGTCAACAGCCATCTTAGTGCAGAACATGGTGAAACTTGCCAGCCAACCAGAAAAAGCAAGCTGAAGCCATTCAGGCATTCTTGAAAGTCAGGACAATCTTTGTCCTGCAAAGAAACATCATTTTTTATAGTTGAAATTTTTTATTTTGCAAGCAGTAGGCATTTAGAATGTAATGTGGAGTAGAGCTTTATAGTTACGTGGTGACATCACATACCCCGCGTACCTTCACAATGATTTGGCAATCATCATTTATTGAAAAAATGCTGTTTCAATCATCATTTGTCGCTATAAATAAAATAAAAATCCACTCCTGTCGAACGGATAAAAATGTCGATCTTTAGGAAAATGTCTCCTATATCTGCCGTTTCCATTGCACATGCAATGTTGCTTTTGTCGAATCAACCTGGGCCAATAGAAACCTGCCTAGCTAGGCTAAAGACTAGAGCAAAAGAGCCTAAATTGATGCCATACTCATATAACCCCATTGACTTAGAGACAGTCTATAGAAGCAGTGTAATATACAGTGGGGAAAAAACGTATTTAGTCAGCCACCAATTGTGCAAGTTCTCCCACTTAAAAATATGAGAGAGGCCTGTAATTTTCATCATAGGTACACATCAACTATGACGGACAAAATGAGGAAGAAAAATCCAGAAAATCACATTGTAGGATTTTTAATGAATTTATTTGCAAATTATGGTGGAAAATAAGTATTTGGTCAATAACAAAAGTTTCTCAATGCTTTGTTATATACCCTTTGTTGGCAATGACACAGGTCAAGCGTTTTCTGTAAGTCTTCACAAGGTTTTCACACACTGTTGCTGGTATTTTGGCCCATTCCTCCATGCAGATCTCCTCTAGAGCAGTGATGTTTTGGGGCTGTCGCTGGGCAACACGGACTTTCAACTCCCTCCAAAGATTTTCTATGGGTTTGAGATCTGGAGACTGGCTAGGCCACTCCAGGACCTTGAAATGCTTCTTACGAAGCCACTCCTTCGTTGCCCGGGCGGTGTGTTTGGGATCATTGTCATGCTGAAAGACCCAGCCACGTTTCATCTTCAATGCCCTTGCTGATGGAAGGAGGTTTTCACTCAAAATCTCACGATACATGGCCCCATTCATTCTTTCCTTTACACGGATCAGTCGTCCTGGTCCCTTTGCAGAAAAACAGCCCCAAAGCATGATGTTTCCACCCCCATGCTTCACAGTAGGTATGGTGTTCTTTGGATGAAACTCAGCATTCTTTGTCCTCCAAACACGACGAGTTGAGTTTTTACCAAAAAGTTCATCTGACCATATGACATTCTCCCAATCCTCTTCTGGATCATCCAAATGCACTCTAGCAAACTTCAGACGGGCATGGACATGTACTGGCTTAAGCAGGGGGACACGTCTGGCACTGCAGGATTTGAGTCCCTGGCGGCGTAGTGTGTTACTGATGGTAGGCTTTGTTACTTTGGTCCCAGCTCTCTGCAGGTCATTCACTAGGTCCCCCCGTGTGGTTCTGGGATTTTTGCTCACCGTTCTTGTGATCATTTTGACCCCACGGGGTGAGATCTTGCGTGGAGCCCCAGATCGAGGGAGATTATCAGTGGTCTTGTATGTCTTCCATTTCCTAATAATTGCTCCCACAGTTGATTTCTTCAAACCAAGCTGCTTAACTATTGCAGATTCAGTCTTCCCAGCCTGGTGCAGGTCTACAATTTTGTTTCTGGTGTCCTTTGACAGCTCTTTGGTCTTGGCCATAGTGGAGTTTGGAGTGTGACTGTTTGAGGTTGTGGACAGGTGTCTTTTATACTGATAACAAGTTCAAACAGGTGCCATTAATACAGGTAACGAGTGGAGGACAGAGGAGCCTTTTAAAGAAGAAGTTACAGGTCTGTGAGAGCCAGAAATCTTGCTTGTTTGTAGGTGACCAAATACTTATTTTCCACCATAATTTGCAAATAAATTCATAAAAACTCCTACAATGTGATTTTCTGGATGTTTTTTTCTCAATTTGTCTGTCATAGTTGACGTGTACCTATGATGAAAATTACAGGCCTCTCTCATCTTTTTAAGTGGAAGAACTTGCACAATTGGTGGCTGACTAAATACTTTTTTTCCCCACTGTAGCCAACATGGACCCCACACACATATAACTCCATTGGCTACACAGTGCAAGTGAGCCAAAATGGACACCATCCTCATCTACCTCATTAATTTAAGGCCCAGCCAGCCTAGATTACCTGCAACATAGCCAAAAAGGACACTACAAGAGACTTTCGGTACAATCATGACTGACCTAAAGCGACATGGCTAAACTTTGACAAGTACTCTATGTAGTGGCATGCTGAGCCAAAATGGCTTCTTCATTAACGCCTCCAGTGGATTAGTGCTAACTTGCTGATTGTAACAGCAATTGTGAAACATTCTCTCTGGGCATCAGCTGAAAGCAGGTGCAGCATAGACCCACCAGTCTCTACAAGCATGATTCATCTATCAAGGGGGAAACTGTCAAACAGTTAAGACGAGTTATAGTGGTGATATATAAAGAGATATCTAGCTCACTCCCCCAATGCATGTGAACAAGCAGTCTGTCTCAATCACAAATTGATTTGTTACTCTAAATGATACACCTGAAACCCCAACCGTTGCACATTATCATCTCCCTTTGCCTGTATTGTGTTTCCAACATGTACAACTCCAATCAATTCCTCTGCTTACGTTTGTAACTGAGCGATACCTCAACCCAAAATGGCCGAATTTGACGTCCACTGCTACACTGCTACTCATACAACTCCCTTAGATGGAATTTATTTTCCTCATATTCTGTGCTCGCTGATGCAATCTATCCTCCTTCAAGTTGTCAGTGGGCTAATGTAGGCTCCAAGATGGCTGGATTGCTTTGTGTTAGAGGTGAGAGGGATCGCTCTCTTCTCTTTAGCCGCGAGATGACAGGTATGTTAATGACACCTCTGCCAATCACGAGCACCGATAATAAGGTCTGAGTCACTAACAGCTCATCCCAAACTCCCTAAATGAAAGGGAGAGAAGGAGAGAGGGAGGGGGGAAGGGCTATAAAGCAGGGATAGTGGAACAACAGGACATTATGGTGGGGAGGGAGAAAGGGGTAAAGAGAGCAGTAGGGAGGTCAAGAAAGAAAGAGGGGAAGGATAGTGAACCAGTGGGAAGGAAGGAGGGAGGGAGGGAGAGATGGGAGTCTGTAAGAATGAGATGAGGAGAGGTTTAAAAGAGTGACAGAAAGAGAGACAGGCAGAGGCAGACAGATAATGAGAAAGAGAGAGAGAGAGAGAGAGAGAGAATGACATTCAGTGTTTCCCTTAGGATTGTTTTTAGCAGTGGTGACAGAGTTAGTCTTCCTGGGGTATACGGCTATACATCTACAATATATATATATATGATAGGGCACGGACTCTACAAGGTGTCGAAAGCGTTCCACAGGGATGCTGGCCCATGATGACTCCAATGCTTCCCACAATTGTGTCAAGTTAGCTGGATGTCCTTTGGGTGGTGGACCATTCTTGATACACACGGGAAACTGTTGAGTGTGAAAAACCCAGCATCGTTGCAGTTCTTGACACACTCAAACCAGTGCGCCTGGCACCTACTACCATACCCCGTTCAAAGGCACTTCAATCTTTTGTCTTGCCCATTCGCTATCGGAATTGCACACATACACAATACATGTCTCAATTGTCTCAAGGCTTAACAATTATTCTTTAACTTGTCTCCTACCCTTCATCTACACTGATTGAAGTGGATTTAACAATTGACATCAATAAGGGATCATAGCTTTCACCTGGATTCACCTAGTCAGTCTGTCATGGAATGAGCAGGTGTTCCTAATGTTTTGTAGACTCTGTGTGTGTGTGTTTTTGCAGCCACGGTGCATGTCTTCTAGATACAGTCTTATTTGTTGCTGCAGTGCCTGTGCAGTAGTGTGTGTAGCTGTGTGTCCGGGAAACAGTGTATCACAAGTTAGCCATAATGACCTGCTTGTTGTGAAACAGAGGATGACAGAGTGAATTTCTCTTCAGTTTCCCCCATGCTCGCCACACTTGTGCAGCCAGTACCCCTGGCCACGCGTCTCTTCTCAAGGTCAGCGCTCCTCAAGCAACACCCCCCCACCCCCCCCCCCCCCCCTCCTCCTTTTTGGTTCCACCTCAAATCTGTTCTTATCAGCCTAAACAGATCTTGCTAGCTAAGTGGCTAACCGCTATGTCGCTGACATGTTGTCAAATACAGATTACTGTTATTAGCTCAACATGACACAGACGTTAGTGGATGATGAAATGTTTGATCATGCCTGGACTAGACAATGGCCCTTATTAATGAGTCACTCTCAGGGATGGATGCTTGGTTGTGTTTTAGTTTTAATGACCCCTATAAATATAGGTTTTTAGACGGTCAGCGTCATGTTTAGTGTGTGTTAAAACTGTTTATAAGGGGCTGTGAGGATCACAACTTTGTCTACTGGTTTTGGAGTGTGTGTGTGTGTGTGTGTGTGCTGGTGCGCATGCACGTGAGGGTGTGTGAGTTGTTAATGTATGTGTGTGAGTTGTTCATTTGTGTGTGTGAGTTGTTAATGTGTGTGTGTGTGAGTTGTTCATGTGTGTGAGTTGTTAAATTGTGTGTTTGTGAGTTGTTAATGTGTGTGAGTTGTTAATGTGTGTGTGTGAGTTGTTAATGTGTGTGAGTTGTTAATGTGTGTGTGTGTGTATGAGTTGTTAATGTGTGTGTATGAGTTGTTAATGTGTGTGTGTGAGTTGTTAATGTGTGTGAGTTGTTCATGTGTGTGTGCCCTATATGTTTGTGGCGTGTCCTGGCCAGCTCTTGGGACCTCATTATTCCCTGTGTGTGTGTGTGTGTGTGTGTGTGTGTGTGTGTGTGTGTGTGTGTGTGTGTGTGTGTGTGTGTGTGTGTGTGTGTGTGTGTGTGTGTGTGTGTGTGTGTGTGTGTGTGTGTGTGTGTGTGTGTGTGTGTGTGTGTGTGTGTGTGTGTGTGTGTGTGTGTGTGTGTGTGTGTGTGTGTGTGTGTGTGTGTGTGTGTGTGTGTGTGTGTGTGCGAGCGAGCGAGCACACCTCAACAGGCCAGACCCCTTGGGATCCTCAGACACAGTCTATTTGTAGAAACTCACCACACCTAACTTCCACACTACTCTACTGGCTCTGAGACCCTGCAGGCACACTCCTCCATCTACCTCTCTCGCTCTCTCATTGTGTTTTATAGTAAACCCATTGTTATGGTATGACTGTGTTATTGGCTGTGCTTGTTTGTATGTCTGTGTAGACGTCTGTCTGTTTTCGAGGGAATCGAGGTAGCTAATAACTGAATGGTTACCATAGAAACTACAGTCAGAGCAGGCTGAAATAGTCTGGACTGTCTTGATAACTGAAATAGCATTAATTAGACTGGTAATAACGATACCACCACACCACACACTTGTTTCTCTTGAATCCCGATGTGAAGAGGCTTTACGTAAAGTTTTACAAAACATTTCTTATTGGACAAGTTCAGATAGTCCCTCCCTGTTTCAGTCTGTTCCGTTTAGTGCCTTATGAATACCACCCTCGTCCTAGTCAAAATGTCCCCCTCTCCCTCCCTCTCTCCTTGTCCAAGGTGGAGCTGGTTAAATTGGTTGGTATTTAAGTGGCCCTCCAGACCTGGCCTCAGTCTTAAATGAACGCTTTGTGTCATGTCAACACCAGAAACTTCCTGGACAAGGGCTTGGCTGAGGGAGGAGAGGGGGAGGAGGGGGAGCAGAGAAAAGGGGGAGGCAGCCCCCTGTATTACACAATTCCCCCCATTCACCAAAGGTAACTGTTACTTGAGCTCCCTCACATTGGTCTCGGATGGGGGAGGTATAGAGAGAAGTTGCCGCTTGACACTGATATAAGGATAGGTTTGCGTTTTTCCTAATGGTTAATGATAAGATCTTTGTCTATGGGAGACTAAACAGAGGGGGGAGGGGGAAGAGAGGGAGGGAGTTGAGCGTTTTCAAGAGGCCTTGGCAGACTGACACTCCCAATAAAGCATTGATTGGTTCATAGAGATAAGCATCTCTCGGAGCTCTGGTTGCCGTCTCGACCATTGAGTGTCCTGTCTGTCAAATGTGGGTTCCCACGGAAACAATGACTCCCCTGTCCCCTCGCCCTTGAAAGAGCTTCAAAGACTGTCTGAGAAATGAGTGCGTGTGTGTTTTTGCGTGCGTGTGTGTACACTGCTAAAGGGAGAAACACTTGTCTTCTTTTGGGAGTGTGTATATCTGACAGTGTATACATTTAATTCATGCTTTACTCCATCCACAGTATCATCTCAATGTTTACTTTACTTACAGGTTCAATACTCTAGGTTTCACATGTAACTATTTCCCCAAGATTCACATTGGCTGTCCTTATAACTAGAACAAGACTGGTTGGGATCAAGTTTAAGCTTTAGACCAGACCACACCACTGGCGTACCACACACCTCCACAGCCCCCTCCCCAGATAGCATATGAACAGGTCATAAGACATGGCAAAAAAAAATAGAATGACAGGAAATTAGCTGTAAAACTGCTAAATTTTCTCTCTGCCCCATGGCAATATGTATAGAATTGCAAGACATTTGCTTTAAAACAGCAACCTTTTCTCTCTGTTTGCTGCATTCATTTAATCACTGATAACTGTTTTGGACCTCTTTGCCACTGTGGCCAGGTCCTAATGTCAGGGATCAAAGCTGTTCCTGACAGCCCATCCCCTGGATTTCGAGGAGAGACCCTCTCAACTGAACAATGATCAAATGGTATGAATGAAATAACATCCAAAATCATGAACTATCATATTGGGTGTAATATGCAGCTAGATTCAGATGATATTGGGCATTCGAGGGAATAAACAACATTTTAATGAATTAACTTGTTTCTGTGCTCCTTTCATAGGCCTATGCATGGAGCAACCCATAACAACTTACAATTGACAACTTCGACAGGAGCTTAACACCTCACATCATTTCACTAGAACATAAGAAAAAGGACTACTACTGGATCATAATGGTTACATCTCAGGAACGTGTTGGTGCAGATAAACTCCCACAACAGATTTCCAGATCAGTCCTTGAAGTTCCTATATCCAAATTTGTGCCAAACACTGAAGACAAACAATACCTCAGGAATTAATTCAAAGAACTTGCGGGATGTGTCGTTGTTAGGTAGTTACCACAATTTGAGCACTACAAGTCTAATGTTAAATGGGACTTACCTCACAAATACTCAGATGTAATGGCAAGGAAATCAGATATAATGCCTTTAGGGCTACTGGATGGAAATGAAAGACAGTCAAAAGACATGATGAGGACGATCAAACTACTTAATGAACGTTATGTCCCATTTTCTTCCATAGAAGTAGATGGCAAAACTGCTCAGACCCCGCTTGTGAACTTGACATTACCAGGTGATCAGTTGACATAACAAAATGCAGATGCAGCAATTGGACATTTGAAAAAAGCCCTTGAACCCATAGACAAAGTGAAAGGCCTGCTGTTGCAGACTTCTACTGCGCAATGAACTTACCTTATATACAGGGAGTTCTACAAGACAACGTCCAATGGAGAAATGGGAACTCTCTACCAATTAAGGAACATGTTGAACAGAAGAAATGTGACTCAAAGTGCAGTTGGAGTACAACTCCCCAACGGGCTCAGGAGAGGCGAAGGTCGAGTCATGCATCCTCTGAAACATGACCCGCCTAACCGCGCTTCTTAACACCCGCCCACTTAACCCAGAAGCCAGCCGCACCAATGTGTCAGAGGAAACAACTGACGACCAAAGTCAGCCTGCAGGCGCCCGGCCCGCCATAAGGAGTCACTAGAGCGCGATGAGCCAAGGAAAGCCTCCCCAGACGATGCTGGGCCAATTGTGCGCCGCCCTATGGGACTCCCAGTCACGGCCGGTTGTGACACAGCCTGGGATCGAACCCAGGTCTGTAGTGACACCTCAAGCACTGAGATGCAGTGCCTTAGACCGCTGCGCCACTCGGGAGGCATGTGTAATTATTTTAAAAGAACATATTCTATGTACCATATTTTTACCATTTATTTGTGTAATTACTTTTACTTACAATGTTATGTAATGTTAACATTCTTCCTGTTGTTGCTGTCTGAAACTTTATATAGGAATATGTTTTATGGGCTGTGATGTGAACACTGTGTCAGAGCTGTAACAACTGTTATAGCTCAGCCTTTTACCAATTATCTGGCCAACACTGTGTCACAGCAGTAACAACACTGGGGGAAAGCCCATACTTCTTCTACTTTGAAAGTTGTGTAAAGTTTACAGTAGTACACTTTGTTACTTATTTCATCCAAAAAAGCCAACTACAAGTTAATTTACAATAAAGTCATACAATGAGCATTGATGTTTCCAAATCTGGATTATTTATTGAAGTCAAGTGAAGGATAAAAGTGATATATTTAAAATACACTTTATGAACAAGTAACTATGGGTGACAGGTCACATCTTGACCCACTCTCTACTTTAGATAACTGAAAATGAGTATTAGAACAAATCTTTAAGCTAAATGATTTATTTACAGTGTGTGTATGGCATACATTCTACTATTCCATACAGCTCAATGGTAAAAGGGCCTGTTTCCACAACAATAATATCCTAGACTAAATGCCTTCTTTTGAAGTGTTAAGCAGATGAGACAATACCTACAGTATTAATCAGCACAGCGTGTAAAAGTCCTCATGTATACACAGTCATGTTTGCAAAAGCCCCACGTTGTCCCAACACTGAATCATCATCATCATCATCATCATCATCATCATCATCATTTCTCATGAGTTCATCATTCCCAAAACCTCAGTGATGATAGACAGTAGGACTATTGTATGTCTCATGTCAGTAATGGGCAGAGCAGAAAAAATTTCCTACATTGAGAAAAGTAAGGGAATTGCGCTCAGAATGTTGTCGATGATTTTGTCAGGGTTACCCTCATTGGCTGATGTACAATAAACAAAGACACTCCCATGAACACCTGTGTGCGCCACAAGATCATGTAATTTCTCTCTCAGGTATTGCCTATTCCCTTCACTGACCAGCCTATGTCTTGATTGTAATTGCTGTCCTGCATGCCTCTCCAAAGGACTTGAATTGCCCTCACATACGTCCTTGCAGTTGCATGAGGTAGCACAATTGTCACAGAAGTCATGTTTGGGTGATATTGGTTGTGTGACCTCATCATCAAAGAGCTGTAACAGTGTCACCCACGTGCAGCTGGTACAGTTTGACAAATACAGTGTCATCTTATCTGAAACTGCAACAAGATTTCTTCCCAAGTACAGGATAAGTGAGTGTGAGCTTGTGCCGTCCCTCCCCGCTCTTCCATATTCCTGCATGAAGGACTCAAGGTCTTGAGGTGGTCTAAAGTTGACTACATGATGGACACCCATAAAGTCTACCCTCATTCCCAGTGCTGAAGTAGCCATCACAACTCTGAGATTAGATGACTCATCTTTCAAGGCTGCGATGATGTGCAGTTTTATGTGCTCAAGTGTCTGAGTGGTACATGTTGAAAATATTGTTTTCCAGTCTGCCCTCTGCTCCTGCTGGATGCACAGACTTCTCCCCAAGGAAATGCTGAAAACCCTTGTTGTACAGCAAAGAACAGTCTTCAATTCTCTTACAGTATATGACAGTCCTTGGGTTCTCAGGCCCCTTTGACTCCAACCTTGTGAGTAACCATGAAAACGTCTCTACAGGGTCAGACGACACGTTCTTCACTGCCAGTCTGAGGTGGCCCGGTCAGGACTTTTCACCACCTCAACACTTTTCTGCATGCCCAGCTGCTTCATTATGCTCTTCCTTGTAGCCTTGGAAGCTGTAGCTGTGACGGCCAATACAGTATCTGGACCTGGTAGGAGCGACCACAGCTCACCGACCATTCCACACCACTTCTGAAAAGCAGCCTCTTTCCCATGTGCCTTTCCCCTTTATAGGGAATGGGATAAAAACAAGTGCAATACTGGTTCAATGACAACATTGTCATGTTGACGGTAGAGCGTGGCCTTTGTGTTAATGTAAAGGAGTGTAATTTTAAGATAAGGTCCAACATTATTAAGTGTGGTGCAGTGGTCTAAGGCACTGCATCTCAGTGCTTGAGCCGTCTCTACAGACCCCCTGGTTCGATTCCAGGCTGTATCACAACCGGCCGTGATTGGGAGTCCCATAGGGCGGCGCACAATTGACCCAGCATCGTCCGGGTTTGGCCGGTGTAGGCCGTCATTGTAAATAAGAATTTGTTCTTAACTGACTTGCCTGGTAAAATAAAAAAATAAAATATAGTATACTAAAACACACAGAAACACAACTGGTCAAAGAATTAGCAGGTTTCATGCATCAGACACTCGTTTTACAAGTCAGATAATACCAGGGCATATCTAATAATATAAGGGCAATTAACATGTACACATATGACAATTAAAACACATGGCATGCCCCCCACCCCACATAACTGCAACCACAACAATGACGTTTGAAGTAGGCATCGCCATTTCTCTGAGCCAACAGAAGTCCTGAAGACACCCTTGACAATTTTCTCGTCCTCACTCTGACCTGCGTATGTGGCGGTGATTCCTTGACAGTTCAGAACACAAACCTGATCCTTGATTACTGACAGTTCAGAACACAAACCTGATCCTTGATTACTGACAGTTCAGAACACAAACCTGATCCTTGATTACTGACAGTTCAGAACACAAACCTGATCCTTGATTACTGACAGTTCAGAACACAAACCTGATCCTTGATTACTGACAGTTCAGAACACAAACCTGATCCTTGATTACTGACAGTTCAGAACACAAACCTGATCCTTGATTACTGACAGTTCAGAACACAAACCTGATCCTTGATTACTGACATCAGAGGATAAACTAATATTACCATCAATTTCTCCACTTTCAATTTCAATAAATCACAGACTGTCGGCAACTCTTGATACACTGAACCTTTACCATAGCCTGTAGGTACAGTGCCTTGCAAAAGTATTCATCCCCCTTGGCGTTTTTCCAATTTTGTTGCATTACAACCTGTAATTTAAATGGATTTTTATTTTGGTTTCATGTAATGGACATACACAAAATAGTCCAAATTGGTGAAGTGAAATGAAAAAAATTAATTGTTTCAAAGTGGTGCGTGCATATGTATTCACCCCCTTTGCTATGAAGCCCTTAAATAAGATCTGGTGCAACCAATTACCTTCAGAAGTCACATAATTAGTTAAATATAGTCCACCTGTGTGCAATCTAAGTGTCACATGATCTGTCACATGATCTCAGTATATATATATACACCTGTTCTGAAAGGGCACAGAGTCTGCAACACCACTAAGCAAGGGGCACCACCAAGCAAGCGGCACCATGAAGAACAAGGAGCTCTCCAAACAGGTCAGGGACAAAGTTGTGGAGAAGTACAGATCAGGGTTGGGTTATAAAGAAATATCAGAAACTTTGAGCATCCTACGGAGCACCATTAAATCCATTATCAAAAAATTGAAAGAATATGGCACCACAACAAACCTGCCAAGAGAGGGCCGCCCACCAAAACTCATGGACCAGGCAAGGAGGGCATTCATCAGAGAGGCAACAAAGAGACCAAAGATAACCATGAAGGAGCTGCAAAGCTCCACAGCGGAGATTGGAGTATCTGTCCATAGGACCACTTTAAGCCGTATACTCCACAGAGCTGGGCTTTACTGAAGAGTGGCCAGAAAAAAGCCATTGCTTAAAGAAAAAAATAAGCAAATACATTTGGTGTTCGCCAAAAGCCATGTGGGAGACTCCCCAAACATATGGAAGAAGGTACTCTGGTCAGATGAGACTAAAATTGAGCTTGTTGGCCATCAAGGAAAACGCTACGTCTGGTACAAACCCAACATCTCTCATCACCCCGAGAACACCATCCCCACAGTGAAGCATGGTGGTGGCAGCATCATGCTGTGGGGATGTTTTTCATCGGCAGGGACTGGGAAACTGGTCCGAATTGAAGGAATGATGGATGGCGCTAAATACAGGGAAATTATTGAGGGGAAACCTGTTTCAGTCTTCCAGAGATTTGAGACTGGGACGGAGGTTCACCTTCCAGCAGGACAATGACCCTAAGCATACTACTAAAGCAACACTCGAATGGTTTAAGGGGAAAAATTAAAATGTCTTGGAATGGCCTTGTCAAAGCCCAGACCTCAATCCAATTGAGAATCTGTAGTATGACTTAAATATTACTGTACACCAGCGGAACCCATCCAACTTGAAGGAGCTGGAGCAGTTTTGCCTTGAAGAATGGGCAAAAATCAGTTTTTGTGTCTTATTTCTTGTTTGTTTCACAATAAAACATATTTTGCATCTTCAAAATGGTAGGCATGTTGTGTAAATGAAATGATACAAACCCCCAAAAAATCCATTTTAATTCCAGGTTGTAAGGCAACAAAATAGGAAAAATGCCAAGGGGGGTGAATACTTTCACAAGTAGACACGCCAAAACATCTATTTTCTTTAGTAGAGTATTCAAGCAGAGGAGTTGTAATGCCTTCATAGAGCACACTTCTGACAAAACAAAATTAAACATTTCCTCCATCTTTTCTTCCATTTTCTGCAATGTTGCAAACTAGCTAGCATACGGAACAACTTTCTACAAAATGTGTCCTACCCGGTCGGAAAACAGTGACGAACATAACACGTACCACCTCCTTCAACAGGCGTATGGGTGAGGGTTCTTGACATGTAACATCCAATCAAAAGTGGCCCATTTAAACCGTTTTTGCAAAACAAAATTCTCCAGACCTCCAGACCAAGGGAGGCATGACAACAATGTGATTTTGGAGGTATTGCAACACGAGACTAGTGTTAGACTGACAGGTCAGAGTCTACTAAGAGGAGACTGAGTTGTATTTAATATTGGCTGCAAAGAATTTAAAGTTATTTAGCAGATAGGTAGGCCTAGTCCTTGACCTCCACCTTGCAGTGCTTCATTTAACCCACTGGAAAATGTATGTCCTCAACAAGAAAATAAGAAAATCCTAACTTTGTTTGGGGAGACTGAGATTATCACATCATGATTATCCTTAAACCAAGACCAGAGCCCAACTCCCCTCTACCCCAGGACACTATTTTCTGTCTATTGTGGTTTGGAAATAGATTATTCAAATATGTATTATGTTCTTGTTAATCTCTTACCTTTCCTAATGCCTTTAGTGATGGACAGTAAATAAGGATGGGAGACATTGATAGCCTCTTGTCTCTAGCCTCCTTCACTATCCAATCTAGGCAGTTCAGGTTATCTGCAGGAACTTGACTCAGTCCAAGTCTGATGTTTGTCCTGTTGGGGCTCACAGTCACTTTAGTTGCCTTCTCCATATGCAGCAGCTTGGTCACCAGCCTCTGGACTCAATGTCTGCAGATGCTGTCATCGCCAACACAGGTGTACCTGAAAGACAAATACATGCACCAATGCATCAGTAATCATAGCCATAATAATAGCCTAAAGTTCGGGAAAGTATTCAAAGGAAAAGCTGTATCATATCGGATGTTTAATTTTTTTTATTATAGACACGCTGTTGTGTTTCAACATGTAATATCTTTTTGAACAGGGGTGTATGTGCGAAGCATATACAAAATGGTTTTATCCATCATCTTAGCTAACACTACTCATATCAAAAGTGCACATGAGTGTGTTCTTTCATGTCCCTCACACAGACCTAGAGGCTCTCCACCCAGCATGACATAGAGATATTGCCCTGTTAAATAATGGGAAATCAGCTGGTTAGGCTTCCTCTTGAATTTGAGAGCTACAGGATAGGGTTGAGAAGGAAGTAAAAATGACCAGGGCCAAGACCTGTCACCCCACAGGGTCAGCAGTGTTACTGCAGCATTGTTAGATCATTCTCCAAGCGTTTTCCAGCCGTCATTAAAGAGTGAGGAGAGAGAAAGAAGAGGAGGAGATAACTCATCCTTCATTTGGGTGGGGGGGCAGGAATGTGTGTAGTTATCTGAAGACTATAGACCCTTTAAACAGGGCTAGAAATCTCCCTCACACACCCTTCTCTATGAAAAAGAGAGAGGGACAAGTAGAAAGAAGAAAATATCTCCCTATACTGTATATACAGAGAGAAAGAGAGAGAAGCACAGGATAGAGCTGTCACGAGGAGGTGGATAGATTGACCTGGAAAGAGGAAAACCATTCGTTCTTTATTTGCTAGACTAACTACTGGGAAGGAAAGGGGGACGGGGAGGAGTAGGAAAGGGTGGAATACAACTAGCTACCTTGTGGGAACACTTGTAATGGTTCATTAGTGAGATTAATAAGTGCAGGGAGGTGAGAGAGAGAGAGAGAGAGAGAGAGAGAGAGAGAGAGAGAGAGAGAGAGAGAGAGAGAGAGAGAGAGAGAGAGAGAGAGAGAGAGAGAGAGAGAGAGAGAGAGAGAGAGAGAGAGAGAGAGAGAGAGAGAGAGAGAGAGAGAGAGAGAGAGAGAGAGAGAGATGGGCCCCTGTAGCGGACAAAGGCAAGCCCACCTACAGAGACACACACACCCTATGTTTACATTGCCCCACAAGCTCACATGCATACACAGTACAATACAACATTATACACACACACTCATACTATAAAAACATAATCCCAAATGTGTTCTGCCACATTCGCTAATGCGCACACACACACACACACACATATATACACACACACACTCGATCACACACACACACACGTTCACACACACACACACACACATACACACACACGATCACACACACACACACACACACACACACCAGAGGGGCAAACAAGGGTATAGATCAGGGATGGGCCACAGTTTTACAGCTATTTTCCTGCAATTCTACACATTTTGCCATAGGGTGGAGAGAAATGTTTGCAGTTTTAATATGAGATCTGAGTGAGAGTGACTAAAAAAAATCTATGCGGGCCCCACGGTTGGTAATTTGACCATGATTACTACAAGTTTATATAGCTGGCTAGACTAACTTAACAACCTAAAAACTGTTACTGACATGGGCTAATTGAGTGATTGTCAGTGACTGAAATAACAAGAGAAAAACTGCTGATGCACAACCACATTTAGAAATTGCACCTTGCATATTCTACTATTCTAACTCTCAACAGTAAGTTGAGACTCACACTGAGTTACAAAAAAAAGAAAAAACATTGTTTTTTCTCCCCCTCCGATTTAGGTAATTGATCCGGGGCCTACAAAAGGGACCACCTGTTGCCCATCTCTGGTATAGATGGTATAGTGGTGGTGTTGTTGAAGGAGAGAGCCCTGCTCTGTTGGTTCAGTGTGAACTGACCATGCAGTCAAAGTCCAGTCTGGAGCTCTAATCTGGGTATACCCCACGTGTACCAGCATATACAGTGCCTTCGGAAAGTATTCAGACCCCTTGACTTTTTCGACATTTTGTGACGTTACAGCCTTATTCTAAAATTCATTAAATTGTTTTTTTCCTCATCAATCTACACACAATACCCATAATGACAAAGCAAAAACTGGTTTAAAAAAATAAATGTTGGAAACCTTTGGCAGCGATTACAGCATAGAGTCTTCTTTTGTATGACGCTACAAGCTTGTCACACCTGTATTTGGGGAGATTCTCCCATTCTTCTCTGCAGATCCTCTCAAGCTCTGTCAGGTTGGATGGAGAGCGTTGCTGCACAGCTATTTTCAGGTCTCTCCAGAGATGTTCGATCGGGTTCAAGTCCAGGCTCTGGCTGGGCAATCCACTCCCGCATTGTCTTGGCTGTGTACTTAGGGTTATTGTTCTGTTGGAAGGTGAACCTTCGTGCCAGTCTTAGGTCCTCAGCGCTCTGGAGCAGGTTTTCATCAAGGATCTCTCTGTACTTGGCTCTGTTCATCTTTCCCTCGATCCTGACTAGTCTCCCAGTCCCTGCCGCTGAAAAACATCCCCACAGCATGATGCTGCCACCAAAATGCTTCACCGTAGGGATGGTGCCAATTTTCCTCCAGACGTGACACTTGGCATTCAGGCCAAAGAGTTCAATCTTGGTTTCATCAGACCCAGTGGCGGCTCCTGAAAAAATTCTCAGGAGGGGCAATTTTTCTGATGATTTAGGTGACCTACACACATTTTTAAAAAGATATGTCCAGCAACAACATGAAGACAGGGGCAGCATATAAGTCAATACCAGAAGCATTTATTGACTGATCTCAAAAGTGTTGGCTTACAAAAGCAAAATAAGTTATCACAGTAAAAATAATCAAGGGTGTTCTTTCACATTCCTCAACACTGCATAAACAATATGTATGGCTTTGTAAAAATGAACAACCATATTCTGGCCAATTGTATAGATTTGTAAATATGAACAACCATATTCTGGCCAATTGTATAGATTTGTAAAAATGAACATGAACAGATTTTTTATTTTTTTGAATGGCAGTACCTTTCAAACATGTCTGCTTGCAGTAAGGTAGCACTCACAAGGTGGCCAGAGAAAGAGAACCTTTCTTTGGTGTGATCCAGGATGGTGTTGCAGACCTCTTCAGACAGCCTCTGCTTCTCCTCTTCTCTCAAAGCTGTTCTGGGTCTTTTGGCTCCTGTTGCTTCTTGCAGCTGCTGTTGAGAGGAGTCCCTGAAGGCAAACAGACCAATGTGTTTGTTGGCTTTGTACAGTATTGTTGTCTATGTGATGCACAGGTATATGCAATGTATCCATGTATAGTACAAATACTTCAGTTCCACTTAAAATGGGCAGGGATGCATAAAGTCTTTAGTGTTTAAGTTAGCCTTTGTGTCTCACATAGCCTGGATGTTCAGCACAGTATACAGTGGTGCTCATAAGCTTATGATCCCATGCTAAAGTTGACTAAAAAGAGGAATAAAAAAGAAAAGAAAATTGGTGTCCTTAAAGGTTGGATTTTCCAACTTTTTTAATTAAGTCATTAAGATCAATTTCCAAAAGATGATTTTTTTATTTTTGTATTCCTCTTTTTAGTCAGCTTTAGAATGTGTTCATACACTTATGAGCACCACTGTACAGTACACATAGTATATAAAATAAGATAGATTACACCACTGGCCATATATAATGACAATAATGTAATTTCAAACACAAATGCAGTCTCCTTTCATGCATACATTTTCAAATAAAGCTCTGCTTTGAGAAAGATCGAATGATATTGTTTAATCTTTATCTTACCTTATGGCCTGCACACTGCTTGCGAAGCTGTCGAGGGCACGTTTGATAAAGACAGCATCGATGTCCTTATTCTGTAGCTTCTGGTACGGTGGGCTGGTCAAATGAACCCAATGAACCCGTCCGGATGGCTTCAAAACATTCTATGAGGTCGTCTCGATTCTCGTAGACAGTGTTCACGACTCTGCTGTTGCTAACCTCATCGTTGTGGCGGCGGACAGCTAGCCTGTATCCCTCATCCAGTTGAGTGGCAATATTCACTCTCACCAAAGCAGACAATCTCAAACAGCTATCAATGTGGGTCTTTGACTTTGACAGCTCATTTTTCTTAATCTTTTCTGAAAGATGGTGCATGTCGGTTACACCAGTCGCTGTCCAAGCGTTGCTGTCTGCCGTTCATGGTTACGTTACGTTACGTATGACGAAAGCGCGTAAGTGCAAGCCCTCAGACACCCATAGAGAATGTATTGAAAGCTCAGAAATTTGAAAAAAAAAAAATTTACATTAGAGGCTATGAGAGACTTCTGGGCGATTTTCAACCTGACTGAAATCGCCCCAAAACGGGCGGGGACATTTGAAGCACGACTTTAGCCTGATTGGACATTTAGTGGCTGGCAGATCAGACGTGAACACTGAACTACTGTTGCCATGATATAATTGATTAGAAAAAAAATCCCTTCCTTTTCCCGTTTGGCAGTGCGTCGCCCATATCGCCCTATTGAACACACCGCCCATGATCAGACCAGAGAATCTTGTTTCTCATGGTCTGAGAGTCTTTATGTGCCTTTTGGCAAACTCCAAGCGGGATGTCATGTGCCTTTTACTGAGGAGTGTCGTCCGTCTGGTCACTCTACCATAAAGGCCTGATTGGTGGAGTGCTGCAGAGATGGTTGTCTTTCTGGAAGGTTCTCCCATCTCCACAGAGGAACTCTAGAGCTCTGTGAGAGTGACCATCGGGTTCTTGGTCACCTCCCTGACCAAGGCCCTTCTCCCCCAATTGCTCAGTTTGGCCGGATGGCCAGCTCTAGGAAGAGTCTTGGTGGTTCCAAACTTCTTCCATTTAAGAATGATGGAGGCCACTGTGTTCTTGGGGACCTTCAATGCTGCAGAAATTTTTTGGTACCTTTCCCCAGATCTGTGCCTCGACACAATCCTGTCTCGGAGCTCTATGGACAATTCCTTTGACCTCATTGCTTGGTTTTTGCTCTGACATGCATTGTCAACTGTGAGACCTTATATAGAGAGTTATGTGCCTTTCCAAATCATGTCCAATCAATTGAATTTACCACAGGTGGACTACAATCAAGTTGTGGAAGCATCTTAAGGATGATCAATGGAAACAGGATGCACATGAGCTCAATTTCGAGTCTCATAGAAAAGGGTCTGAATACATATGTTTTCTAAGTTGAATACATTTGCAAAATGTTCTAAAAACCTGTTTTGCTTTGTCATTATGAGGTATTGTGTGTAAATTGCTGAGGATTTTAATTTATTTAATCCATTTTAGAATAAGGCTGTAACGTAACAAAATGTGGAGAAAGTCAAGGGTTCTGAATACTTTCCGAAGGCACTGTACATACTGTATATACTAGTCCACTGGCCAGCCCACACGGTCAAGGGGTGAAGGGTATGTTTGTGTGTGTGTACAATAGCGGGTTGTAAAAGGTCATACACTCGCTCTCTCTTTCTCTCTGATAGTGTTTGTCAAGCTTCTATTGCGTATCTGACACACCAAGTAAGGAGAAAAAAGTGTAACTTATCAGCAAAGATCCTAAACAACATCATTTTTGAGTCATCATTTTCCAGGTGCCTGAGTGTTCTTGGAAATAGAAAGAGCCTCCTTGTTCAGAATGTTCATTGGTCTATGCTAGGTTATTTTTAGGTCATAAGACCCTTTCTCCATCTATTCTCCCTTGCTCCACATTTCCTGTCACTGAGGGTCATGGCGTTTTCCCACGATGCTCTCTGCTCTCTGTGGTTGTACAGTGATGGAAAGATCTAACCTCTAAGGTTGCCCACTGACTGATTTCCACTACATTAGGTATAGAGAGCTATCCCAGTGAATAACTGTTACAGTCTGTTCCACTATAGACTTATGACTGGCCTACTGTCAACCATGTTACTGATGTAGCTCACTCAGTCATACTGTTTCCTCTGCTCTGCGTACTGACTAAAATACTGTCAGCTACGTTATTGGCTTTTTTTCTCACTTGTCTCATGTTCTCTCTTGTTCAGTTCTATTCCTTTCCATTCAATTCAACATGCATTGTTTTCCTCATTATTAGGATTGCCAAAATCAATTAATGATTTGATTAGATTGAACATAAATGTACCAGAGAAAGCTTTAATTGTAAAAGTGTTTCCCTCCTTCCATCCCTACATAGTGACAGTATGACAGAAAACCCCTGTCATGATAAATGGTTTCCTATTGACACCTGTCCCTCTAACACTACTGTCCCCTGTCAGCAACATGACACCTGTCCCTCTAACACTACTGTCCCCTGTCAGCAGCATGACACCTGTCCCTCTGACACTACTGTCCCCTGTCAGCAACATGACACCTGTCCCTCTAACACTACTGTCCCCTGTCAGCAACATGACACCTGTCCCTCTGACACTACTGTCCCCTGTCAGCAGCATGACACCTGTCCCTCTGACACTACTGTCCCCTGTCAGCAACATGACACCTGTCCCTCTGACACTACTGTCCCCTGTCAGCAGCATGACAGATGTGTGTGAACGGCCCCTCTGCAGTAGTTATATAATTATGGGAATATGCTCTCCAGGCTCAGAGGACAGGGATGGGTGGGATGGGGTGAAAAGTGTCCACTCTGGCAACCGCAGCACTCTGGGTCCGCTCTGTATCGACCATCTAGCATCCTAGGGTCAATTGGTTCTAAACTCTGACAAACCACAAGATGTGAACCCTGACCCCATCATCCGGGAGCCCCCCCCCACAGCACCAATGCCGTCTCTCAGCTCTCTTCTTGTTCCTCTTGCTCTCTGTCTCCCCCCTTTTTTCTTGGTGTCTGTCTGTCTCTCACTCGCTTGTTTTGTCTGTCTGTCTGTCTATGCCTTCTCCTCCCTTCCTCGCTCTCTCTCTATGCCTTCGATTCTCCCTTCCTCGCTCTCTCACTTGCTCGTTCCATCTCTCACACTTGTTTTCTGTCCCTCACTCTGTCTCTCACTGTGGCCGTCTCTTGCGGTTCTCCTTTCTCTCTCTCTCTCTCTCGCTCTCTCACTCTCTCTCTCGCTCTCTCTCTCTCTGTCACCATTTCTCGTACTTTCTCTCCATCTCTCACCTCCCTCTTGGTGCCCTAAGCATTCTCCCTCTCCTGTCTGTCACTCTTTTCTCCATCTTCTTTTTCTTCTATTGTCAGCCATGGCAATTTATTTCTCTGCTGGAATGAACACACTGCCTGAACAATTAAGATTCAAGCAATATAAGCCCATGTGTGTGTGTGTGTGTGTGTGTGTGTGTGTGTGTGTGTGTGTGTGTGTGTGTGTGTGTGTGTGTGTGTAAAGTAGGCAGTATAGCCTCTCTGAAGGAGAGTGGTTTTCTTATTGATTTTTCATTCTGTAGTGTTGAACTTTGTCTATCCCCCCCACATTGTGCAGTAGCTGGCGGTAGGTAGTGTTCCTTTAGTGGTTAAGGAGTAAACTAAAGCCCTAACGGTTCACGCTTTACTGGTCATGAATGGTATGGATACGTTTTGTGTGTGTGTGTGGGTGGAAATGGCAGAGGTGTTAACCCATCATTGTTTAGCTACTGTCGAGTTGGCAAATGTATTTAGCTGACCTCTACTCTCTAAAAGTTAATAATATCTCTCTTCCCTGGTGAACTGCAAAACTAAGGGTTGCTCTATTGGCATTAGATGAAAAGTTAATAATATCTCTCTTCCCTGGTGAACTGCAAAACTAAGGGTTGCTCTATTGGCATTAGATGGGGAAATGATTCACTTGTGGCCTCCTCAACTTCCAAAGTTCACCTTTCCATTGTCCTACATCACCTGGGGAATTTCTATCTGTCCCTCTTTCTTCCCTCTTTCTTTTCCTCCATCCATCATTTACCGTTGACTGAGTGGTTTGGCTCTGATGGCCTGTCGTCTGCACTCTTATTGGTCCCATTGCTAAGGCTGATTGGTTCCACTGGGTCTCCATAATGGCTGTGTGTTGCCGTGGGTTGTAAGTTGTGGATGAGTCTGTCTGAGACCACTGTGCTGGTCGTAAAGTGCTGACAAGCTTTTCCTCTTAACAATCGGCGTGTGTGTTTTATAGAAGAACTAAGGGCTCTCAAGTATTTCACAGACACACAAACACACAAACTAACACAACTCATTTTTACACAACCAATTTCCCGTTCGCTGTGTAAATAACTCAATGTGACTAGCAGAAATAGCTAACAACGCAATAAGAAGTTTGGAGATGTACATGTACTAGTGTTCTACCACTGTAGTTGTCTGGTCTTCCCTGGTGTCAGATGATGTCTGAAGGGAAGGCTATGGTGAATCTACTGCACCTGTCAATCACTTTGATTGGCACATCAGAACTGCTCCGTTGCCTCTGCCTTGACAAACAAGCCAAGCAGTATGGTTCCCTTTCAGCACCCTCAGCCTCCCAACTGGAGATGTCAGCATTCAATGATAAGGCCAAACGGACACATGAATGGGCTTCACAATGGAGGAGGAGTCGGAAGAAGCTGTGTGGCAAACAAGAAGGAATGACCCACATGTTGACAGCAAGCTGTCGGAGATAGTAGGACGCCAGTGCTCTTTTCAATGTCTTGTGTGCTTTTCACCTCTATTTACAGGGCTCCTGTCCATTTGTTTGACAGGAAATGTCAGTTGGAGTTGTTTTTGATAATAGCCAAAAAGAGAACGCAACTCTAAAACTAGCTCTGCCCTCGCCGGCTGGCGTGTTTACGTTGCGTAATTTGTGCATATTTGGTGATGAGGACTGGTCTGCTGAAAGGCTTGATTTACGTTCTGTTTAGAGAGTCTGACTTCATTGGACCCCTTGAGCACACACAACCAACTCTGTTCAAACTTTGTTCAAACTCTTTTCAAATTCTGAGAGATGTCACTTTCACACCGAGCCACACAAGACTAAGGTTCCAGGCAGATGGTGTTCTCTTCTCCGACTCATAAAAGCACTCCAAAAACTCCTTTGTGAGCGGTTTGAAGTGTTGTTTGAAATAGCTATCTCATTCAGTAAATAAATACTGAATAAGTCCAAGGTTGGATAGACAGCCTTAATGCAAGTCTGTTTTGATATTGCGGTATAGGGATTGGATCAACAGTGATTGGCTGATAGCTTGTTTGATAGCTTATTTATTTATAGTCTGTCTATGGCTATCAGTAAAAAGACTCACACAGTTTATTACATTATTACAACACAGCACACACAGTCTATTACAACACACCACACACACAGAGACTTCATCACAACAGAATAACATGGACAATATAACAGTCCCTCACCATTGACTTACTACTACCGTTCCCCTATAGTTTGGCCTGTCGATGACCTCAACTGTAATGACTGGAATATATGCTCCAATGTCAATGCCCTCTAGAGTGGGCCCTCAGTAAACATCTCTGGTGGTTGCTGGGAATCACAGTCCGTATCTGTACCGGGAAGGGTGTGACCCAGACTGGGTGGAGTGCTTATCGTAGTTGGTTGTTGGTCCCCATACCAGACATACAGAAATACAGTAGCTTATTGAGACACAACAGTTCTGAGCTATTGGGTCACAAATCATATGGGTTCTGAGTAGCGAGGTGTCCATATAGTTTGATTCTGTTTTTATATCTTAACTATGACACAGTTGTTTCCTTGTATGAAATCCATATTAGGAAATCATCAGCTTGGTCAGGGGTGCCTGATATGGGTCAAAGGTCTCGTGGCCCAGTGGTCCAGTTTCTATGATGTAATGACCATTAGAGGTCTGGGGATTGATGTACTTGATATGGTACTGGTGTTGGCCCAGTTGTTTATCCCATCATGTTTTTCCCACTTTGTTATGAGCCTTTTCCCCTGCTGAGTTTGTGTGTGTGTAAGTGCATACTAATAGCCTGTAAATACTTTCCAGCCCAATCAGCGCTGTGCTCTTAGTCGGCGGGTTACGGACACATCTGTTGCCAGAGTGGTCCGAAAGCGGCGGGAAAAGGGAGCAAATGACTCGCTAGCTTTTCCAATACGAGGGATGAGAGGGAGAGGTGGGGATTTTCCTGAAGAAGAGGCGGTCCGGGTGGCTAATGGCTTCTCTCTCTCTCTATCTCTCTCTCTCTCTCTGTCAGTATCTGTGGTTCCCACCATAGATAAGGAGATTATGGGCCATAAACAGGGCTTAGAGGACGGATGGGATCGGCCTATAATGTTGTTGCCCCGGCTAATGCGTGGTCTCTTAGTCTGCAGAGCAGTTGGAGGTATTACACCATCCAGTCACACAGAGAATACGGCTTGGACTGTGCTTGACTCTGTCTCTGGCCCCCTGGTGTTGACTGATTGAGTACTCAGTATAAAACATGTTTTTCTGTTGTGTTTTTTACATATATTGTTAAACCTTTGTTTGGCTGAGCGTATGAATCTGAATGTTCATTATTCTGGCGCAACAATGATGATATCCCCGGAATGTGGTTCCAGAGTTTGATTGAATATCACCCTTATATTGAATGGGTGATGTACTCCTGGCTGCTATTAGTGCAGTGTTGTCTGCTGGCTGTGCTCCTAATTGTGCTCATCTGTGTGTCCACGTCTTGACAATATGTTTAAGTGGAGAGAGAGAGAGAGCTCATGTCATCCATTCAAGACACAATCATCACACTATAGAGGAGAAGGATTCCCTGCATTAACATCAATTCCCAGCCTCCCCGTCTGATCCCTCTGTCTGTCAAGGTTGTATAAATAAAACAGGGCCTAAAATCACACACACACACACACACACACACACACACACACACACACAGTTGTGTGTGAAGCTGTATGGTCCTTCACGCATGGTCATCCCACAGCCATGCACGCTCTAGCCGGTGAAAACAGTGGTGCTGTCTGTCTGTCAGTCCCGCAGTCCCTGTGGTGAGAGCTTATGACAATGGCATCCTGTCAAAAGGGAAGCCTAGTTTCCTTCTCTGAGGCACAACAGCCCAACTAAATGTACTGTCCCAGGGTATGCCCAACAAACTCTCTGACCTCAGGAAGTGAAAAAGAACAGAACAAACTGCATTGTCAGGCCTTTTCACGCTCCATTTACCATAATAGGTCAGAAATGAAAACACACACTAGTCGTAATTAAGAC
This sequence comes from Coregonus lavaretus, assembly GCF_964263955.1. NCBI lineage: Eukaryota > Metazoa > Chordata > Actinopteri > Salmoniformes > Salmonidae > Coregonus > Coregonus lavaretus. Next base: position 155,916 of record NW_028161006.1, on the reverse strand, counting down.
AACAACAAACCCCTTTGATACAATACAATACAGCGATGGATTTCTCCACAGACAGCCAACTGCCCGAAACAAGCAGATCTAGCTAACTCACCCCTTTGAAAAGAAAAATTGTGGTTCTATTTTCCTTTTAGCATTTGTCTGAGCATGCAATCTTCTTACACTATCTTCACACTGCTTGGTTAGTTTTTTCTGTCTCTGAGGAGAGTACAACCAACAAACAGTAAACAGGAAGTAGGCCTATAAGCCCAGGCCCAATCATCTGCCCCTGTGGCTCCCTGTGGGAATTCTGGGAAATTGAGTTAGACATCCTCCCCAAAGGTTTTCCCTCCCACTCTCTCGTCCTCTTTGGTCAATAAGCACCACTTATAGACTATGTATGTTTACGTTACCGCTCCCTGTAGATTAAATTCAAAATGGGAAAGGTGTAATGAGTAAGCAAGTGTTTACTGCTTAGGGAAAAGCAGTGGAAAGAGGTTAATAATCACAAACGAGAGGGGTCAAAAGTAAGCTAATGAATGTGAGGTATAAGTAAACACCCATTTTTCAAAAGGGCACATGAAACACTTAAGCTGTCATGGGAGTATTTTGGTTAATGGAATGGGTAGAGGAAGCCTGAAGCTGAATGCAAAGACCTTTAGAAAGTCTGTAACTTCAAGATAAGACAATTATTCTAGCTCAGTTTGTACAGTAAGGTAAGATCAGATAAGGTAAGGTATAGTTGTTGAATTTGGGAAAATAGCTTTTCTTTATGTTCAGTTGTATATTCTATCTACAATATGAGGAGGACAGTTTCACCCATGCGTTATTTGTGGTTGATGCCAGGCCTAAGGAGCACTGACAGTTTGAGGGAATGACAGACACCACCTTGGGAAGCCAGAGGGGGGTCCTCATTGGAGGAAGATGGAGTTTGTCTTGAGCTGTCAGGAAGTTGCTGCTAATCACTCAGAGTGGATTTAGTTTGACTCAGATTGACTCAGTTTGACTCAGATTCACTCAGATTAACTCAGAGTGACATTTGGAAAATGTAACCGCTAATTTGTGGTTAGTTTATTGAGCGTATCGAAGCGGACTATCAAAATAAAGGCTGTATAAGCTAAATAAAGGGTTATTTCTTCTTTACATGCTGCAAGTCCCTGTTGCATTAAGGTTCTAATACATGGGGTGATGTGATGGGGAAACAGGGTTTGGTGACCCCTTTATGGGTGGGATCGCCGGTCCCTTTCAGCCATTGCCTCATGTTACCCCATGCCACCCAATGCAGCTCCTTTCAACCTTTAACTCAAAGGCCTTCCATTAGGTTAAAACAATCAGTGCAATGACTGACATGATAACCAGGCCCATTATGGGGCACTGAACCCTAATTCCACCCCTATTGCTCTATCAACAACTGTAATTGAGTGTATTTAAACATGTCTCATTGGAGCTGATATGACCGCCATCGAGCTGTTAAGAGATACCCCATCACCATTAGATCAGGTTCCAGGCATTTCCATTTTGGAAGCGCGCCCTCTCTGTCTCCATTTCGTAGAGTCGCGCTGTTGTTTGCCAGAGTAGCAGGTGGGTAGCAAGAGAGCTTCGGTGCCAGCCGAGCCAATGTCACCTGCAACCAGCATTTAAAACCGGCCTGCTCCCATTAAAATGTGTAGCTGTCATGCTTGATTGACCCCCTCTATGTAAATATGTGGGATGGATAGGTCCTATTCGAAAGTGTGGGATGGGGCACTGCGGTCGTACCACAAAGCCACTGTGTGTGTGTGATGACAGAAAAAGACAATGACTTGGACTTGGTTATGTGTTGCCAATTTTAGACTCAAGTTTGGCTGCAAAATGCTACAGTTACAGGGAGTTACGGGGATAAGAGAAAGGTAGCCAACAGCTTGGCACTTAAAAATGCTATTAAAGACGGCAGCATAGGTACAACATTGTTCATTTTATTACAGAGGAGGAGTATACAGAGCCAGCAAAAAGTCTTCAAATGTATTATCACCACAAAATACCAGCATGTGGCTTGGTGAGTTTCTCACCGTGCTGAAAATAGGCAGACGATTACCCTTGACATTTCTATGTCCACTAGTTGATGTGCAAACTACAGCTGTGTCCAGTTATTTTTGGTGCAGGGCACACTTACTTCATTGGTGACTTCCACAATTGTGTATCTCTGTTGTTTCCTGTTTGGACAAATCTCTATGATTAGCTGAATTAGGTATGTTAGTGCTGGGCTGGCACAAAAGCCTGCACACTGTTGTGGAAAACTTGATACAAAGATATAGGCAGAGACTATTTAAGGCAGGGGTGTCAAACTCATTTTAGCTCAGGGGCCACATGGAGGAAAATCTATTCCCAAGTGGGCCGGACCGGAAAAATCATGGTATATATAACTTAAAAACAACAACTTCAGATTGTTTTCTTTGTTTTAATACGATCAACATACAACATAAAGCTTCAACTTGAAAGAACGTATGCTGTCATAATACTGCGTGACAACTTTGTTGCGCCCTTGCAGCTGTTTGTTCAAGTTATTCAGGTGCTCTGTAACATCCACCATAAATGCAAGGTCCTGCATCCATTCTGCGGAATGAAATTCTAACACTGGTTTGACCTTTTCTTCCATGAACTGTTCAATTTCTTCTCGTAAATCAAAGAAACGCCTCAGCACAGCACCTCGGCTTAACCATCTTACCTCAGTGTGGTATGGCAGGCCATAGATGTGGTCTTTCTCTCTGAGAAGGCTGTCAAACTGACGGTGATTCAGGCTTCTGGATCGGATGAAATTAACAGTTTGGATGACCACCTTCATGACGTTATCCATCTTTAATGACTTGCAACACAAAGCCTCCTGGTGCAAAATACAGTGAAAAGTCAAAAAATCACGTCCTCCATTTGCAGATTGCACTTTCTCTCTGAACTTTGTCACAACGCCTGCTTTTTTCCCGATCATTGAGGGCGCACCATCTGTAGCCAGGCTGACAGCGCGGGACCAGTCCACTCCGACCCTGTCCAGCGCGCCGACGAGTGCGGTAAAAATATCAGCTGCTGTCGTTGTATCTGTCATCGGCACCAACTCCACGAACTCCTCGGTGACGGTCAATGTGTCATCAACTCCGCGGATGAAAATGGCCAGTTGTGCAACATCTGTAATGTCCGTGCTTTCATCAATTGCAACCGAAAACGCAATAAATGACTTTACTTTTTGCTTCAACTGGCTGTCCAAATCCACTGAAAGATCGGAAATCCTGTCTGCAACTGTGTTTCTTGTCAGGCTGATATTTGCAAAAGCCTGCCGCTTTTCAGGGCACACAATCTCCGCTGCCTTCATCATGCATGTTTTTACAAATTCACCCTCACTAAATGGTTTTGAAGCCACTGCGATTTCATTAGCAATGAGGTAGCTAGCTTTCACTGCAGCGTCACTGATG